>NC_089207.1:10877952-11156452 GCF_963930695.1 Labrus bergylta
GTAGCGTTCAGGTGACTATGTCTGGTTATTTAAGTACAAGCGAGTGCCTAAAAAAAAAAGAAAGGTGTATATCTAGGAAAAATACATTTTAAAAGGTAATCTAACCCCAGCAGAAAAAAAGCAAGATGATTTGATTTCTCTCACTCTCTGTCCCTTCTTTCCACCTGGATCATGTTGGCCTGCTCATTGGACCAGCAGAGGGACAGCCGTCTTCTGCAGGTTCAGACCACTGAGGGCGGAGAAGGGAGGGAGGGCTTCATAGCCCAGCAGTTGACGGGTAGAGGATTCCCAGCTTAAACCGAACTCCAGTCGGCTGTAGATGCATGGGTACTGCTGGTCAGCCCAGCGAACCCAGTCCACCGCCTTCTTCACCTCCTCCCAGCGCTCAGGCCTGGAGGGAAAAAAATATTATATAAGCCATTATCAAAAGAGGTACAGTAATGAGTAAGGAGAAGGGATCATCATGACAGCAGGATTTTGAACTTTGACACAATGCAAGTAAAACTCAAATGATATCGATACTTGTTTGGTACCACGGCACCAAAAATAGTCCTCGGCAACCACTGATGGGTAGTTTCTTGATTTTAATTAAGAATGAATGCAAGAAAACTCATTGCACACTGTCCACATTGCAAAAATGCATCGGCAACATTTCAGTACAGAAACATTGCCAAAGTATTTTTGCAAATCAGATAGTGCCATCTCTGTTTCCAATGGAAGCTTTGGGTTTAAAATACGACTGAGGATCTGCTGTTTTTTAGAGTCTCTGTATAATACAATGAAAGGAGAATTATTGTTTTGACGTGGTATCGAAAAGTATCATGATTTTGACAACGATAGTGGTGAAATAACGTTTACGTAATTATCCAGAGCACTTTATCACAAAAAAGTTTGTGAATCTGAATCTGAAGGAGGTAAACGAGACCACTTTGATCGTGAGAAGAACAGTTAAAATATAAAAGCTTGTATTTTTATGTTTTTGAGTTCCTTTTCTGAAGATGCATGCCTTGATAATGAAATTTTAGATCCATTAAATCATATTTCATGAAATACTTTTTGCAGCCTCAGTAGGAAAATTCAAATTGAATCCCAAGTATGGCTAACACAGCTTTGCTTCAATTAGTGACCTATAGAGCGCCACAGAAATGAGTCCTAAAACCTGTCAGTAAACTTACTGACGGGTTTTTTAGCATTTGAGCGCCATGGGGTATAACGTCTAAAAGTCAATAGGGATTGTGAATGGGTTTGTGGTTAGACGCCTGAAATAAGGTCTGTGGTTAACAAAAGCTTAAGAGATGTTGGCATTTTGTTAGACCACATAAACTACATTAGGTAATACCCCCACTTGTGAATTTTGAAGTTTTTACGCGTCTTGAAAAAAGGGCGGTTGCTAACAAGTGGCTAAATGAGACTACAGTTGTTGTCGGGGACATTAAACGTCATCACGCCAGACACAGAGGCTGGGAACTATCTCACTAGTCGGAGATGTCTCACGTAGGTTTAATCTTTAGGTTAAGGCAAATATTAGGTTAGTAAATAATTTATCGTCTGAAGCATGACGGTAGTGACGTCACAATGATCAGACCGTGGTGTAGTTCACTTGTAGCATAACGTTAGCTTTTTACTTCTGTCGGCCGCATTAATGCTTCAAACATCATAAAAATGGTGTTCATCTGTGGAGATTATCCTGCTGAACAAAACGCCTACGCGTCAGAAACGTGCGTTTGCCACAGATCTTATTTTCTGCAATGATCCAAAATCCAATGCAAAAATCCCATAGGCGAATTCTCGATAGGCCCCATGGCGATGCTACTTCCAGGTTGGCCTACAAAAATATGTCATATGGTTTGTTCTCTATTGCACATCATGACGTACTCATTTCATGCTGGTTTGGACTGACCTGGGCTGAGACGAGTCATCCAGGGAGAAGAGGGAGCGGAGCAGTTTGCCTTCCTCCAGCTTCTCCACCCTCATCAGCTGCAGAACCAGGAGAGTCATCACCAGCCGCAGGATGTCGACACGAGCCTTAACACCTTCAGCACAGAGACACACATAAAAACATGCATGATTTTAACATTCAACGCAAGGTCCACTTTAAGGTTCAAGGTTAGTTTGCGCACCACATGTTACAGAGGCTGTAGTCCTCGAAGCAGGCGGTCTGGGTTTTTGAATCTTACCTGATGCTACTTTCAAAAATCAGGGATACATCAAAGCAGTACATGCCAATTCTGAATATGAATCATGTGGAAAAACTGAATTTCCAGGAAAACAGCGGGGTGGGTAGGTCAGGTAGGTTGTAGGTCATTGTTGGGTCATAAACTGGCATGCAGTAATTTAGCAAAAACTCAATGAAAGAACATTATTTGTGGAAAGAGATGTTGCTGTATTGCACATGTTGTATTATGAACTGGGTGATAGAAGCAGCATTTGCAAGAAAAGAAAAAAGAAACCTGTTCTCACTACTTATGTTACAGTTGTGGACAAAAAGGAAGAAACATAGATCTGTAATTCTACAGGAAGAATGTGCGACATACACTGTATTATACACATTAATACAGCAGAAATCCAGTCTATCCTGTGTAAATGTGTCTCTGAGTCATGACTGTCTGCAATGAGTGAGAAGCTCGAGTCCCGCTGGCTGTGTTGTTGTCAGAGTCGTGTTTACATGGACGGCCGGCTCCTCCCCCTGGTGTATAAAACCAGTTTTAGTCAAGCACTAGAGAGAAGAAGAACATACTCACTGATTATTTGGATGTCAACTAAAGAGTTTTTAGATCACGCTCATTCTTTGTCAATTTATGTGCAATATGAAGCTACGAGCTAACTAAAGAGCGCTAACATTAGCATGCTATCACAACAATGCAGGACACAGGTGAGCAAAGGACAATTTTGCCCGCCCCTTGGGCTTGACTCATCCAATGTGAGGGGAGAGGGGTTGGAGGTGTGTCGCTGGAGGAGAGCGGAGGTATCAGTATGGTGTAGGTGTGGCCAAACAGAAGTTTATTCTGGTGCTCAAGGGTGACATCTTCAGGACCCAAAAAGTTGCACATTCTTCCTTTAAGGGAATTATGTAAATACATCTGTCTTAAATGTAGGAGCCTAACTGTTCAGTGAAGATGTTAAAAATGTCTTTCCACTCTAAAAAGGTGCCACAAAGACTCTGACGGTTCTCACCTAGAGAGTTGATGCCCTTGTTTTTCAGGAACACGTTGGCAAACTGGTCCACATCCACGTTTACTAATTCTCCCAGTTCTGAGGTTATCTCCCAGTAGCCTTCCTGCAACACACAGACAAAAGTTGCGTTTTGTTGTATTTCCTATGCAAAGTACTCCAAACCTGCATTACAAGCTGGTGAAGTCAGAGGATTAAAGTTTATTAACCTCTTTGCTGAGCTGACATTTCAATGTGTCGTCAGATAAAACCAGGTTTTACTACGGAATTGCCAAGTCCGTGGGATAACTAAAGATGAAGTCCAAATTCTTGTTTTTGGTTTTATTTTTGTTTCGTTAGATATTTTTTAGCGCCAACATTCAACAACAGGCGATGAAACGTGCTCCTCTCTTACCGAATGCTGCAGCTGGAAGATCTTTGTCAATCTGAGTTTGAGGGCTCTGAGATCGTCTGCCTTTTTCCTGAAACGTCACAGAAAGACACGCAAAAGTTCATATCCCAAAAAAGCAATAAAAGCAGTTGTAAATTCAAAACACAATCATTTAGAAGTGCAAACAGAGATCTTCACTTTATGCCATAACATATGCCAAATATTTTATATGCCAAATATCTTCAACATACGTAGTTAACTATCAGTCCATTCTTCAGTTAACATTCATGTGACTCAGCTTTGCTCAAACATTTAAAATATGAAGAGCATTTTGGCAACAACTGTTAAAAAAACAATGTGTGGACTTACATGGCGGGTGTTGTCACCGCAAATTGCCGAAGCATCATTCGTGATCGTGATCGGTGAGATGATCTGTCGATTGTATTACAAATCTCTGTAATGGGCTGTTCTTCCTCCGGTGCAACTTCACTTTGGTCCAAAGAACTGGACGTGGACATGGCCGTGGACACTTCTTCCTCCGGTACCATACCTTTGCAACTGCGTCGAGATTGCCAAATTCGAGAACGATAATTAGCAAAACTTGGTTCATCAACTGGACCTGGAGTGCTATCTTTAACTTGTACTTGTTGATCTTGTTCAATCGATTCATGTGGATGCAGAGAGCCTATGTGTGACGATATTTCATAAGGTGCCTCATCAGAGCCAAAGGAAATATGACCTGACTTCTTTTTAAAGCTGCGTCTCCCAAAGCTAAATGTTGTCGTCTCAGGTATCACAGTTCCACGAATGTCTGTGGATGACCATGTTTCTGCTCTTTCTTTAGGCAGGGACAGTTCCATTTCATCGAAAGAAGCTAAGTCACACGAATCACTTAACGGAGGTTTAGCACGAGCAAGTCGACCACGTTGTTTGACCTGAGGTCTAGTCGAGGGAGGAGGAGGAGGGGGAAGAGGACCACCAAATGATTTGTCCTTAAGTAAAGTGGAGGGAGGTGGAGGAGGAGGACCTTGGCCAAAAGCTCTGGCCTGAAAAGAAGTGTGGGAAGAAGGGCCACCAAATAAGTTGGATTGAAGACCACCAAATGAAAAGCCCTGGTGTGAAGTAGAGGGAGGTGGAGGAGGAGGACCAACAAACGATTGGGCCATTTCAGGAATGGTGCGAATACGACCACTTAATAATTGGGTCTGATGGCCAACGGAACTTGGAGGTGGAAGAGGAGCTAATGACTTGGCCTGAAGACCAAACAACGAAGATCCAGAAACAGATGAACACGGCTTGAAACCTGTCGGTATGTAGGCCCCAAAACCAGAAGGAGGAGGAAGAGGAGGCCGACCAAATAAGGACGGAACAAAACCAGGGGCAGAAACAGGAGCGGGAGGAGGAGGAGGAGGAGGTGAAAGACTACGTGTTTTGGCCTGATCACGACTCAAATAAGGTGGGGGGAATAACATGGAACAATCTTCGGCTGACGTGGAATAATTGTCGGTCATTAAAAGGTTATCAACACATTCCTTAGGCGCAAAAGAGGAGACGGCAGAAAGAGCCGTGGCCTTCACTTTCTTTCGCATCCATCCTGAAGCCCTCTTCGCCCCTTTTACCATTCTATGACCAGCACTCTGCAAAAGAAGAGACACAGAGAAAAGAAACAAAAACAGGACTTAAAACCTTGTCTGCACACAACCACTAAACAAAAAACATTTTCAGCTAAGGGTTCATTAAAGTTAACACAACCTTTTGACTTAATTAAATTCTATCACACAAATGTTGGTTAATGTTACTTGACCTGGTTGTTACCTAGTCTGTATTCTGAATATCAGTGAAGCAAAAATCAAAAACATCCTATGTAAATTTGTTCTGGAGTAATGACTTCCTAAACAGAGAGTGAAGTCAGATTTCCTCTGGGTTTGTTGTTCTTGGCTCTGTGTTTATGTTTCACTCAGAGAGGCTCCAGTATGTTTCATTTATGTTTTGTTTTTATGTTAATCCCTCCCTCTCCAACTGTTAGCCCTGCCACCACATGGGGGAAAAGAAACAGCACTGCCCACTCCGGGCCGCCATTTCTAGGGGCATAATGACAGCGTTGTAAAAGGAGAACCATCAGAACCTTTCAGGCCCAGGACAATATATTCTCTTTGGCCTAAAACGACAAACACATAACTGAATCTACTTTGAGATGTGTATCATGACTGGCACTCCCTCATAGGGCTTTCAAACTTTCTGAAAACTCCTGATATTTGCAGGAGGAGCTGCATGTGTGAACACAAAATAGCTGAATTTTACACTCTGAATTCACCCAGAGTTTCCTGCTGGCCCAAGCCAAGTCCAAGTGAGTGGATGTGAGAGCGCATCAGAATATTATGCAGAGAATTCACATCAAGCGAGTTGGAGAGGGTGTGACGTTTATACCCTGTGACTGGTGCATAGAGTGTCTGCACACGACCACTACTTCCATGTTGTTTTTAATCATAATGGTCGCCTTAGGAGACCTGTATCAAGTGCTCTAATATTCACTGGTTCTCAACTGGTGGGTTAGGACTCGAAAGTGGGTCGTGGAGCTGTTTTCAGTGGGTCTCGAAGGTATTAAATAAATCTGATCGAAAAATACACAAGAAATTTGGGTCACAATTTTGTGTTGGTGGTGGGTGATGACGCTCGACCAGTTGAGAACCACTGCTCTAATTAGACAAGAAGTATGAGAGCAAAGGGAGATTTTTAAATGACTGTATTATAACTATTTTTTTAATGAATTTTATTTATGAATTTGTAATCTGTAAGGAAAGGTAAACATGCACATGAGGAATCTGTGAAGCTAATTTGCATAGAAATGTTTCCTTCAATTTCCAGCCTGTCCATGCATTAACGATAGCAGCGCCAGGTCTTAAAAAACACTTTTGTTGCTGTGTGAAAGGACCAACCGTGGGTTCATATTTTGGAGAGACGGTCGCTTCCATTAAGCATTCTGTCATCATATGACGTATGGACAATCCGTATCCTTGTCCTCTTTCTTCTTCTTGTTCTTCTTGTTCTTCTTCGTCTTCTTCTTCTTCAGAAGAAGAAGAAGACGGATTGTTAAGACCTTCAGAAGAAGAAGTGAAAAGGCCCATGCCCTACAACAGAGAAACAAACACAGCTCATTGAAGTGGTTGTGAGTGAATCACAACAAATGTGCTCTTTTTCCTATGTCTTATTACCATACACAGATGTTCAGACCCAGAAGAACTGTCAACAGCGCAGAGATTAATTGAATAATCCTCTTCCGCTTCCTCTACACTGCCCGGAGGAGAAATCCAGCTGACGTAAGGCAGGAAGTCCACATCTTCCTCTGCGATCAGCTTGGGGATGTCTGTGACGCCCTCCTCGCCTTGTTTGGAGTCCTAAAAAAAAGACAGATACCTTTTGTTTGTTTGGTACAAACCTGTCACATCCAGGGCCCCGTTCTAGACTCATCTGATCAGAGTAAAAATATTGCATTGAAACAAATATACAATAAATGTTGTTCAAAAGAAACTAATAACTCTGAAATAGATTTGAAACAGGTCATCCAATCTTGGTTTTTGAATGAAAACAATAGTTTGTGTTGATCAGGGATTCATGTAGACTCACACAAACAAAATGCAATAAAACTTTTAAACACACAGTATGTAAATTCCTCCCCCACGGGGCTCTCAAGCAAAATAATAACAAAAGATGACATCAAGGCTGGCGGGGAATCATGGTCGTGATTCTTTCTGCCTCTCCCCCCCTTCAACCCCGATGAAAACGAACTCTAAAGACGAACGGGTCGATTTGAGGAAGAGAACATGTTTATGGACGAGCTAAAGTATCCGAGTATAATTCACATGGCGTTTTTATCTCAGCAGCACATACAGCAACAGAATGGCAGCTTTCAGTAGCAGCTCACGCTTCCTTATGTAGCAGTCTTTGATGTAACATCCGGTGTTTCCATAGCAACGATAAACAAGTCGTGTCTATCATGGCGGCTGCCACGATGACACGTCCCATCACAACTATTAAATTACGGATTTCTCTGGCTTTGATAAGTGTTGGAAATATTTGAGGTAATGTGGGTACACAATGTTAAGTCGGTTTGTAATTAATTTAGATATTTTAGTGTAAAAATTCTACATATTACACCTTTACGTAGGACAAATAAATCTATCTCGTTGATTCAGAATTTTTATTTTCTCATGTGCATGCAATACGTTCCCGTATTAGAGTATAAAGTACAGATACACAGTATGAAAATTTGCACAAACCCTTTCCTCGATGGCCACAAAGCTGGTGAACTGAGACAGGATGGAGAACTCTTTGCTCATTTCGATAACAAAGTCCTTCAACACCGCTTTCTTTCCCTAGAAAAGCAAAGAAAAACTCACTGAGTTAAGACTGAGCATGAGGTAATTTCGGTCTCACCTAATGATAAAAAAAAAAAAAAAAAAAACAGACACACACAGACCTCATGTTCAGCTTCATTGGTATCCAGGCTTCCATCTTCAAAATCCCTGATGACGGCTCTCGCTGCGAGCTTGTGAAGAAACTAAACACACATCGTCACACTTACTGCCTCATCACCTTACAATAAAGCATTCACAGTTCACCTGTGTAAGTATTGGCTCGGTAGACTAGAATAGATGTGTATTGAGTAAAATGGTTTTACAGTATTTTAGTGCAATGCATTTCTGGTGTAGGGAAACACAGATGGTATTGCACACTTCACTGATTTTGTGCGTCTAAACAACAATCATCGGTATAAAAAGTGGTCTCACACACAGATACATTAGCTGACATTACATTGATTCCACAGGTGTTGTTGAAAGTGTTCTTACTGTGCCCTTGGTCTTCTGCAGCTCAGTGGTCGACACCATGGTTTTAAGCTCCTGACCGCTTATGTTTCCGAGCAGTGTGGCCTGTGTGAAATAACAATCACTGTAAATATGTCAACCATCTGCTTGCCTTCAGCTCCCTTTGATAAGATAATGTGCTGCTTTTAATGTGTCTCATGTCATTGGCTATTACCAATTGGAAAGAGGAAACAAGAAATTGGAAGATATCAAGTCATGTACCACTTATTTCGGATATTTTATAGACAGAACAATAAAAAAATCAACAAACAGGAGTTGACATATACATTATATATTTATAATTAATTACTTGAGTATTTCATTGATGATCAGAATGATGCACAGATTCACAAAAATATGACTGAATCTTCAAGAAGAACTTTTAGGTGTTACAGTCGTAGCTGTTCACCATCACAGATATATTAACCGGGTACCTGAGTGCAGTGCCGCACAAAGCCGTACACCAGTGTGTGACTGTCATTGAACAGAGCTTGGAGCTGTTTGGGGGCTTGCAGAGGAGAGGTCGCTGTTGGGTTGAACTGCTGCCACTTCACTGACACTGAGCTGCAGCCAGGAGACGCCATACGCTTCAACTGACGCGCCACCTGCCAAAGAAAAAGATTAGAAAAGTAGCGTAAGCAGGGAATTTGTGATTTTTATATTATTATAATAACATTAAAATTGAATCTGAAGAAATGTGTCAAGTCTTGAGTCTTGTCTGGTAAACCCAGGGTGAAGCTGTGTATGTGCAATATGGGTAAATGAGGACAACTACGGTGGCTGGGAAGTGCAAACCAAAACTACAAAATGTGAATCACAGGTGCAATTACAAACCTTGGATGAATTTACATTTTAGAAAACAATATTACAAAAGCAAAACCCGTTTACCAAGAGCAAAACACGTTTACAAGATGGGAAACATTTTTACGAGCGCTAAGACAAATTTACAAACAACAGAAATTTGCCGGGAAGGGAATGTAAGGACTCGACCCCTTGACCCAAACAGGAAGAGCGGTATAGATAATGGAGGGGTGGATTATTGTACAAGAGAAAATAATGTATGGATATGTTGACACTGTGTGATTATTTTTGATTTACTGGTAAAGTAGTCAGTCTCACCTTCTCTGCCCAGTTGTGTTTGGTTTTTGTGTCGAAGAATTCGAAGGCTCCGCCCCCTGCCTGGGCCAGGGCTCTGAGCATGTGTCGATTGGCTGTCGAGCTGATTAGAAAAAGAAATACATACCTTAAAACAAATGTTTGTAACCCGAGCCAAGCTAACTATTATCTGTTAATTAAACTGTCTGGTTTAAACCGTTTTCATCAGTATAAACCGAAAAATTTAATTGTTTCCGGAGATTTGTAGGGAAGATTAAGAAAACCACATTTAACTTTAAAAAAAAAAAAAAATCCAAAGATAATATCCCGACACCCCCCTGGAACCGCTCAGACCTGAGGCCACAGGTGAAGAGGCGGCTGTGCTGAGCGTTTTCTCGGAGCAGCCTCAAGGTGACCTCTGCGTTCTGGATGTGGCCGTCCGACAGCAGCAGCAGGTTCCTGACGCCGCGTGAAGGAGGCAGCAAGCTGAGAGCTCGCAGGGGTCGCCACAGCTCAGTGCTGCCCCCTACTGGAGAGAAGCACTGAAAGGAGCAGAGCAGGACACACTCTGAAGTCACACCATGCAGTTCAGACTAATTGGATTTGTTTAATTTTGTAACAACTGTCTGTTTTGTATTTCTAAGAACACATTTTATACATTTAGAATTAAATTAATAAATGAAACTCTGGTTTGCATAGTATTCACTTTAAGTAGCTTTTTAATCCTACTGACTTGTTAACTGAAATTTCTCCTTCTCCGAATTCATTTATTTGATTTAAAAAAAAAATAAGTCAAAACAATGAAGAATATTTCTATACACTGAAGATTATACACTTCCACATAAATACATCAGAATCTAATCAGCTTGGATTGTCTTGTTACCATTAGTTTCTGTAATATCTTATATAAATACTTACTTTTCCCCAGTGATAACTCACCTTGATGAAGCTCCTGGCTTCTGGACGACCTTTAACAAGGGGCTGTGGCGTCAAGAAAATTTCTGAGTGATCTGAGAGACATAATAAGAGGGGAACTCAGGACAGTTGGGTTTAAAAATAAAACTGTATTTGATAGGAACAGGATGAGAAAAGGTTTAAATTATCAACAACAAGGGTTAATTAATAATGAGAGGAAATGTTGTGTTACAGGAGAGCTGACATCACCTGAAGAAATGTCTCAAAATAAAGTTCCAGTGTTACCCTCGTCTGTTATACACAGTGAGTGCCTGTTTCCCTCTACCAACGCAATCCCCTACCACTCCAACAGGAAGGCAAAATACTTTTTTAATCAAATTTACGGAAGTTGTGTGCACTCGTTAGGTTCACAAGCAGGGGTGAATACAGACTTTTTTGACTGGGGCTACCGGACTGGGGCCCCGACTTATGCACAAACTGTAAAAACTTAAAAATAAAAACTGTCCCTGATTTGTTGGATGTCAGATGATAAAGTGAAACTTGTCAGCCACAAGGGACCAGGCCACCCAACCCTGCTGCTGCTGTCAGCCACCCTCACCCAGAAATAGTAAATGATGTCTTGATGCTTTGCCTATTTCTGTGGTATTAAGAAGAGCTGAAACACTCTGCACTCAGTGTGTTTCAACAACAGACGAGTTCAACCAAAAACTGTTAGTTCCTCCGAGGTTTGAAACTGTATTTCTTGCAGTCTGTCCAAATTCTCAAACCTTTATTTTCCTCTCCTTTAGTGAGATAAGTTTACACCTTAACTGTTTCGTGACTGTACACACAGAGATGTAAAAGGGTGAAACTGACCTGTGCCAAATAAAATGACATTGAGTCTGAGCTTGTTGTCGAGATGTTTAAGGGCCTGCAGGGCTATTTTCTGAGCCATGCGGAGAGACTCTCCCTTCATGGACTCAGACGTGTCGATCAACAGGACGACCTCATCAGATTCTGAACAAGATTCAACGTCAAAGTCCGGATAGAAAACCAGCATGCAGGCCTGGAGGAGAGAGAGAGAGATTAGAGAGATTCAGAGAAGGATCCCAGAGAGAGAGAGAGAGAGACTAAAAGACAGACGGACAGACCTGGCTGTCCTCGTCAGGGTGTTTCTCCACCCACATCCTGGGCAGGTGGACCTCAGACAGAGTGACCAGCAGTTGGAAACCCTCTGGACTCATGACCTCATCTGGCAGCACGCTCACTACTGCTTTACAGTCTGTTCTCTGAGGCATCAAACACACACACAAAACCACAATCACTTTGCAAGCTTTGAATTTTTTTTTCTAACTACTCAATGCTTTGATGACTTCCTCTTTTAATATAGAAATCATAAACCAAATGAGAAATATGTCGCATTATGATTGAAGACATGTTTTATGACCTGGTACAAGAAACAGCAGACAACAAAATGCAGCACGCTCTGTTTGTTTTTGTGTTAAATGTTGTTAAAATGTCGTCTTATCCAGCCCGTTTATAAGAATGTGTGAGTGTAAAGTGTAGGATGAAACAATTGAATCTAACAAAAAACTCATAATTTGTGATGAAGTTTGAATATAAAAATTTGTGATGTTGGACGATTAATCCTGTCAACATTATTAAGTATGTAAGTGCTTGACGATTCAACCCCATTTGCAGAAATGTAAGTCAGCCACTCCTCCAAGAACCGTCACCTTAACGTGGTGGAGGAGTTTGTGTTCTGGTGAACCCGGGAGCTGTGTTGTCTGGGGCTTTAGCCCCTGGTAGGATCTCCCAAGGCAAAGTTGTATCGGGGGAGGGTCCAGACTGAGAGCAGTACAAAAATCCCCATATGAAGCGCAATAAATGGGAGACAGTCACCTCGTCAGGAAGAGGGAAACTGCAGCACCCTCATGGAGCCGGACACAGACTCCTGGAGAGGGGCTGGACTCTTTCCTTTTCTAAAGTTGCCCAGGGTGAGATGCGTCCGGGCGGGTGTGGGGATACTCATTAGCCACCCGGTTGAGCGCCGCTGTGTTGGAGTTTTTCCCGGTGAATGAGAGGGTCGCCTCTCTGCGACTTCAGGTTGCGGAGAGGAAGGCTCTGACTGTTGTATGTGCATATGCACCTAACGGCAGTTCAGAGTACACAGCCTTATTGGAGTCTCTGGGTGGGGTCCTGGAAGGAGTTTCGCCTGGGGACTCTGTAGTTCTGCTGGGGGACTTCAACGCTCACGTGGCCAACAATGGAGACACCTGGGGAGGGGTGTTTGGGAGGAACGGCCTGCCCGATGTGAAACTGAGTGGTGTTTTGTTGTTGGACTTCTGTGCTAGTCATGGATTGGTGACACCACTTATTTTTGCTTGATTTCCAACCTCATCAAGTTCAGAGAAAAATACATTTGTAAACTTTGTTAACTTGGATCCGACAGAGAAAGAGAAAATATCTGGAACCCATGCTGCATTGTCTGCATCTTCAAAGAATACATTTTAAAATCTAAAAACATTTAGATTACCTTAATCTTGATTTGGTGAGTGAGGCACGTTAGTCTTTTGATCTCATTTGGCATCTCTATGGACATGTCGAGGGTGAACTCTCTGTGGGAAAAACAACACATTCAACACAGCTTCTTGATGGAGTGAAGAAATACATTTATCAAAAGCAACATGTTGAACAACAAACGTCTCACTCTAAAAGTTTACCTGTCAAACTGTTAAATTTTGATTACAAAAATAGTTGTTGGCTTTTAATATTTGGGGATCAACTGGTCAAAGGATCCGATACCTCAGCTATTCTGAGAGCTGTTCTGATGACTGAATGCTAATATCATCAACAACTCCAAAACCTCCTAAAATGCAGTATCTGGTATCAGAGAGTATGCATCTTCTAAAAACTCTTTGAAGTATTCAACAAATCTGATCCACAAGCTCTTTGTTCTGAGTGAGAGCAAAAATCCCTGTTAGTACAAAACCCTGGCTCTGTAAATCAGCATCAAACACAGTGGGCCACAGTGAGTCTGTTAGGCATTTCACACCTGCAGAAACGCAAACAGCCCAGAGTTTCCCCTGCCAGACCCCTGGTATCCCCGCTGCAAGTCTGAGGGATCTAATGTGAGAACGCAGCAGGATATTC
This sequence comes from Labrus bergylta, assembly GCF_963930695.1. NCBI lineage: Eukaryota > Metazoa > Chordata > Actinopteri > Labriformes > Labridae > Labrus > Labrus bergylta. Next base: position 10,891,498 of record NC_089207.1, read on the forward strand.
TGCGGAGAATTCACCTCGACCTGCTGTGTTATTGTTTGTTTGACCAGCTTTTAGGAAAGGTTCAAAGATCTTCCTTAAGAAGCACAAGCCCCAGTTTCAAAGATGCACTCAGATATGAAAAATCTAATGAGGTTATAAACATCGCCTTAAAGTAGAATAATAACTCACCTCTTATTTGCTGCATCGTCAGTCACACAGACCTTCTCCACAGTGACCTGTTGAGAGATAATGAATAAAGATGAAGGCATTTCAATTTTTTCACCCTCAATGCTCGGCCATCAGGCGTTAAGATAAAAGTTCTGCTGTGTCAGATACACTCTGAGAGCCTGCTATTGTGCACAAGTTGTGTGTTTCCTTCTCCATACAAGCGCTCCTGAGCGCACAGCCAGCGCTTTTCTACCCGGACAAAAAATCTAGGTGGACACAGGGTCTTTTTTGCAGGTTCTCCTTACTTGTGTCGTCTGGTTGAGTGCTGCACTCTCCTGCCACGGAGCCACACTGCCAGGCAGACTGAAGAGAATACTGCCGTCCTTGATTATCAGCTCGGACACAAAGGTAACTTTAATGAGGACGGTTGCACCAGGTGGCAGATTTCCCACACTAATGGTGAACACATCCTGCAATGAGTGAAAAAAAAAATACATTACTTCCAGCACATGAAGAGAAGCAGTAATTCAAACTAACGTTCATTCATCTATGGCTTCCCACTCAAAAGACATATCAGGAATAAGGCCGGATAACCTCCTCTGCATTTTATTATGTGTTAGTCTGAGAGCATAAGTGGGACATACGGGGGCGTCCTGGTCCATGAGGTACGCTCCATGGCCTTTTTCAATAGCCTGCTTGTACTCCTTGCGAGCCTTCTCTTTCTCCTTGACCTGAGATCCAAAACAAACACATAATACAGAGTTGAAATGGTTTTGGATGTATGGTGGAAGAAGTTTGCTCCTTTAAATACATGAAAGGGTAAAAATGACATATTAAAAAGAAATCTCATCACTGAGCATTCAATGGGAAAAGAGAGGCCAGTTAATACCAGCTCACACTGTGGTCAAAGAAGAAAAGGAGAAGGACTTGAGCTTGTATAGTGCTTCTCTAGTCTTCTGACTACTCAAATCGTTTTACACACCTACACATTCACACACTGATGGCAGAGTCTGTTATGTAAAAAGTCCATCAGAAGTAACTAATCCCATTCATACACCCATATCATATGCCACCGACAGGGGAGCAGGAGCAACTTGGGGTTAAGTGTCTTGCACAAGGACACATCAGACATGTGGCTGCAGGAGCTGGGGATCAAACCTCCGACATTCAAGTTGAGAAACGACCGACTCTACTTACTGAGCCACAGCTGCCCCTAAGCCACCGCTGAATTAGTGTTTATGGAAGGGAGCTTTGAAATTCAATCTTAACAAACTGTTTAGAATAAAGCTCAAATATACAAATAATAATACATAACAAAGAAACAAGACAAAACTATACACAAAGAAACGTGTGTAAATAACAGCGCAGCTACCTTTCCGATCACATGTTTTCCATTGATGAAGGCTTCAAATCCACATACTGCTGCAGAATCATCCAACGGGAAGACGTACTTTGCCTCAATGGGCACGGAGCTCAGATTGGTGTATTTCTGGAAAATGATGACCTGAAAAAAAGACAGAGGAGGGGAAAGGTGTTAAGGTCAGAGAGTTATAATCCAGTGAACACCAGCAGTTTGTAAAAGCTTTACATCCTGTAATCTCAATCAAATCAACTGACAAATCACTGGAAAAAAAAGTAAAGGCTGTTTTTTTGGGAACCTGAGAGAGCAGATCCATCAGCTTGCACTTCACATGGACGGCCTGCAGAGGGAGCTGCTGACCAGAGCTGTCCAACAGGCCAGCCGTCACATCCTCCAGCGGGTTTTTAACACTTTCAACCCCTTCAAACTCTGAACCAAGCTCTTAACACAAACAACACAACAACACATGTTTACATGAACCCTTACAGGAACAATACTTTAAAGCATTCTGCAGGTGTGTGGTGCTCACCTTGCTTAGTAGAGGACATCAAGAGCTCAGCCGAGGTGTTGACGACAGGACTGAACTCCTTCAGTTGGTCTCCCTCGATGCTGAACTTAACCACATACTTCAGTTTCACCTGATCAGGACTGTACACCACATACTCATCATCCTGCAACACGGGTGAGATGATACACGTTAGAGAGCACACAGGCCGGGGTACAGATGGGTAAGTGTTGAGTGATACGAGGGAGTGTCTCCACATAAAATGAGATTTCAGGAACAATATTTGGTGCTTTTAGATGACACTTAACATGAGAAGTAGGGCTGACATTGCAGGGTAAATCATGATGGGATATGCAATAGGTGGCCAACAATAAAGATCATTAACGTGATACAACGATTCTGTGATTACTGAAATGCAATGCAATCCAATAAATATCAGATTTACTGATGAATATGAAATGCCCTTAAAATTGTGTATTTTTGTGTTTTTATTCACAGCAATTTGGTGTCAGTTTTACCTCTCATAAAGCTTAAACTATCAACATCTATTCCTACCCGTCTGACATCTCCTTCTTTCTTTTTTAAGCTTTCATTGGACAGTGGATAGAGTCAGAAATCAGGAAGAGAAATAGCTCTGAAGAAATGATAACTGGTGGTGCCGGCTAGCCCAGCGATTGTATTGCGCTCCCCATGTCAGAGGCTATAGTCCTCATCGCAGCAGTTGAGGGATTTGAATCTGACCTCGGCCCTTTGCTGCATGTAATCCCCCACACTCACGTTTCTCTTCAGCTGTCCTCTCTAATGAGGCACAAAAAATGTCAAAAAAGTCAGCTTTTGAGATTTCACTAAACTTGAATTACAGATCTACAGAAGGCTACAACTTTTATCCTGGTTCTTTGGTAAAAAGTAAACTCTTGATATTTACAACATGGAAAGAGGTCCGAACAGAAAAGGAAAACGTAGAAGTGAATCAATATAATCTACTCAAATTATTGTTAGACACATCATAACAATGACTCGATGTTTAAGTCGGGGTCTGGCCCATAAATTCAGTTAATGAAACAGGCTGGTCTGAGCCCGGAGAGAACATGCAAAAGCTCGAGTCGGTTCAGGCTGGATTTTTTGGGCCCGATCTATGCGCTACTTAGTGTGATCTTTTTTTCTTTCAGTTTCTCCACATATATATTGTATTTAAGTAAAGTAAAACATTCATTTTGTACCTGAAACTCAGAACGATTGGAGCGCGTACAGCGAACACCGTGCACACTGTCGTGTCCCACTGGAGCCTCGGTCATTGTGTGATCTCTCTTGTAGAAGTCCTGGCACTTTCCCAAAGCCACATCGCTCACCAGCAGCAGCCGGGAGCCATCCGTCGCACTGGGCTTTGAGTATTTCAAACTGGTGCTGTGGATGGACAAAAAGGTAACGGCTCCTTGAGATGTTATTGTAGTTCAAACTGTTCTTGGCTTACTCTGATTTTTACAGCTAAAGGAGATTATTGTATCATGATGTCACAACAGATGTACTACTAACCTCAAGACATCACTAAAGTAGATTCCACTGCCCAGGTTCCCAATGTCAGTTCTCTCAATCCCATGATGCTCCACTCCCACACGAGGCAGCAACAGACCACTAAAGACATAGAGAGAGAGAGAGAGAGAGAGAGAGAGAGAGAGAGAGAGAGAGAGAGAGAGAGAGAGAGAGAGAGAGAGAGAGAGAGAGAGAGACAGAAACCTCAGATACGATACTGAAGTCAAAGTCAGATTTAATTTTGATTGCAGACAGTCTGACTTTAAAAAAATTTAAAAAGGAAGATCTAGAGTACCTCAAAAACTGTGTGTCTGAGTGAGAACACCTGGAATGATTCCACTAATACCATGTCACTTTGACGGATTCACTAAATCCCAGGATGTGTGATCAGTTGAAATTGTTTAAAAACGTATTATTATCCTATGTGTTTTAAAGAAAGACACCTGCCACATTTTACACAAAAAAGTTTCCATGCAATATGTCAAATATACAGATATTATAAGATAAAAAATGCAGAAACATCTTTTAATTGAGGTGGATTGTGTGTTTGTGGATGTGTGTGTAATTGCGTGTTCACATGTGTGATCTTACCGAGAAAGGACTCCTACAAAGTTGCTGGGGCTGGAGGAATGGAGGAGGGGCTTTATGTTCCCCAGCTCACTCTTAAACATTTGAAGCTCCACCCCTCTGCTGATACGAAACACCTGATGGATCTGCACTTTGCTGCACAGCAAAGATGGAAAGACGGGCTGTTAGATATTAGATACCACACGTCGATATAATAAATATATTAAAAGGGAAAGAAATCTTCAGCAGGGTCTGGACACTTTGAGGCAGTTGACCAACATAATTATGTTATACATCAGACATAGACGAGTTTTAGATGGCACCCTACCTGCCCTGAAGTGGGGCGGTCACAGCCTGAAACTCGGAGCTGCCGAGGGACACGGTCTCAATGCTGCACCTCAGAGCTCGGTACTTCCCCAGAGAGGAAGACATGGGGCTGCTCAGAGTGATCTCACTCACATTCAGCACATCCCGGATTACCTTGACAATAAAAATGTTGTTTTTTTTTAGATGCATGTCAATAAAACAATGACTGTGGAAAAACACAGCCAGAGAACGATCACAACTGGACATTACAAGATTCTTCTCGGGGATGCCGGTAGCCAAGTGGTTAGTGCGCGTGCCGTGTACAGAGGCTAGTCCTCCAAAGCGGACAGCCCGGGTTCAAATCCAACCTGTGGATCCTTTCGTGCATGTCATTGCCCACTCTCTCTTTAGCATTTCTGACTCTATCCACTGTTCTATCTCTAAATAAAGGCATAAAAAGCCCAAACATAAACCTTTAAAAGTTTTTTTTCAGGTCATAATTTGTTTACTTTTTTTGATGCATTCAAAAGTTTTTAAAGCTGTAAACATACAGACAACTTAGATCTGTGTGAACACATCACACACTCAAACCTACACAGATTATCCATAAGTGTTTTGAGTGAATTTAGGACACAGCTTGCAGCTTTTTGGGGTCTTTATGTCATGCATACTGTTCATGTTTGTGCACGTGTGTATGTTTTGTGTTACCTGACAAAGGTCCAGTTTCTGAGAGATCAGCTTTGCGGTGGGAGGTAAGGGAGGTTCTTTGTGTGGCAGCAAGGTGTAAACTTCTTCCATGAGAGACGCCACTTCATTTTCATTTTTCTCCTTCAGCTTCCTCTGAGCCTGGAGCAACAAGCCCTCCACCCTGCTCACCTACACACACACACGCGCGCGTTATGGGACACAAGAATAATTGTAATGACATCTATGAAAATAATGTTTTTGTTCCAAAGTAAATGAAACCACAGCAGCAGCAGACAGACAGACAGAGACATTACAGATGAATCCACTTTGAGAACCTCACATCGTTGAGGCTGAGCTTGTCGATGGAAACTCTGAGGATGTTCCTGAGGCAGCCCAGGGCCTCAGTCCACAGCAGCTCCACAAACCCGCCCACTTCTTTTGATAAGCTTCCTGTGTGCAGCTTCTCCTCCAGCAGCAGCTGTCATTCAAACAAAGTACAAGCTCATTAGATTGCATTAGATTAGCAGTGAATTCAAATATGACATTTACACAACCTGGTTTATGTAACACACTGTGACTGAGACACTGTTGATGAGGACAGGAAACTACTTTGTCATGTCAGGTTATAGAATCAGTGCAGAACAGACTTTCAACCTTGCATACATGAGTGTCTTTAATACACATTTATGCACACTTGAATTTGTTCATTTAATATTTGATGCAAATGTTGGGAAACTGTTTTTACTAATGTATGGTCTTGATAATGTTTGTAATATATGATTATACATCTTTAACAAACTGTACTCATGCAACTCATTGACAGAACAATATCTGAATCTATTGACTTGTCAATTTTAAATTGTATAGTTTTAAAGGGACAGAAATTATTTCATTATTTGATCAAACAAGTTATACAGCCATTCTAACACAGTGCAGGCAATCAGTTGCAGTAAGTAGGGACCGACCGATATGGAATTTTTTGAGCTTATATCGATACTGGGGAGAAAAAAATCAGAAAACGATATATCCGCCGATATCATTCTTAGATCTATGACAGATCTGTAGAGATAGATATAAACATTTATTGCATTCAGCCCCATATCAGTAATACGTGTAATGAGTGTGCCAGACCTGCTGGAGGGGGTCAGAGCCCAGGGTCTGGACCTGTGGAAGAAAGTTGCTCCTGAGCTGCAGGCCAGTTTTCTGCAGGTTCTCCCTCAGGTCTTTGTACACCTCCAGAGCTTCTTCTGATGTGGACAGAAACACCTGCATGTCCATCACCGCCGCCTTCTGTTGGCACAAACACAGGCGTAGATGTATATATACAGTATATTCCAGTGTGCGTCGTGTTATTCTTTCACTCACGTCTTGACTTGATTTCAAAACTTTAACTAAATATTCCTCTGGGACAAATTGACTGCTCTTCACTACTTAGTCCTTTAATATGCAAGATTCAGAAGCTAGCAGAGGAAAGTTAATTAAAACCTGAAGGCAGAATCATGAGTGACATTACAGGTACACAGCAAAATCCTCAACAATTTCCAGCTTAATTAAACTGGACAAGCAAAACACAGTCAGCTCAAATGAGATCAAGAGCATGGAATACACAAAAGCCAAACTCATGTCTATAGTAAATCCGGTAAGCCGTGACCCCACATGCTGACAAGCAGTAATTTACACAACGCTTCATACCTTGGACAGTACGTCTTCTTTCCGGTATCGGACCACTCGATACTGCCATCCTTTGTGTCCTTTGAAGCTCTGCAGCTCCAGCACACACCAAGTGTTGCTATTTACCTAGAGGGACATGTATGGTTTAAAATAATAGCGATGCAAGTTACAACTATAAAAGCAGAAGTAGAAAAGCTTCGTACAAACTGCAGCTTTACCTTCTCAAAGATTGAATACTTGGCCACTTGAAAGTTATCAGGAAAGGTTGGAAGATCAGAGTCTGTTTCAGTGTAGTTTCTGTAAAATTGAACACATTGTACACGTCATTTGGAAATACGAGGGCGTAATGTTTTTACTATGGGCTGAACCTGGAGGGTCAGGTAATACCATCTAAAAATAAAATCTCAGATTTCTAATGGTTATCAAATTATTTGATGCCGCTATATTTCCCTCTTTTTAGCTACTAGAATACTTTGTTTATCACTATCCTTTTTCCTGCATCTTATCCCATCTATCCCACTTTTCAAGCCTGATGGAGTTTCAGCAGATGGCTGACATTTTGGACATTTTTTCTTGCCACTGTAAAACCCTTTTCACACATACGGAAATCTCCTGAAAAACTCCAGAGATTTGGCTACCCGGAGGTTTTTTAGGCTATATGTGAACGCAAACAGCCGCATTTTTCAAGCGGACTTTACCAGGAGTTTCTCCGGCCAGACCCCTAGTATTTTAAATCCCCCGAGCCCATGTGAACGACTAGGTCGGGAGAATCTCCGGAGAAGTTCTCCTGTAAATATCTAGATATTATCCGGAGTGCTTATGTAAAAAAAGGCTTAACTTTGCTAATTTCAACCAAAATCTGGAGAAAATTACCAACCCTGCCTTTTACCTGACAGAGACCGCCCTGCCAGGGAGTGTGCAAGAGCTGCTCCCTTTGCAGCTGTAATCTATCTATCTATCTATCTATCTATCTATCTATCTATCTTCATAACTTACCCTCTTTGTTAATATAGCTAAGCATTTCAATGCTAACACTGAGATGATCGCTTTCCACACCTGAACTTTCCCAGGACTTTTCTGCTCCCCTCCAGAGTCTTTGCCTTCTGAGTCAGGCTGATAGATTCCACTGGCTTTGAGGGGCCTTTGTACGGCTCAGCGGGTGCTTTGCTCAACGGGCCTTTGTGCACTGCAAAGCACAAGACAACACATTAAGACATAAGAGACCCACCCGACTTTAACATTCATGTAATGCAGTACTGTAAAAGCACTTCAACTGGTGTGTGTTTAAACCTGACTGACACAAGCCGAGTAAGCAAGGTGATATATAGATACACTATAGAAAGCTTGTATTACACAACACTGCTGCATGGTTGAAATAGATCTAAAGGAAATTAGAATGTGAAACAGTAATACACACCCAGTGAACAAACACACCCATCCTCACACCTGAACACTATGTAGTTCAACCTGCTGACCGTCTTAAGTGTACTTTAATCAGACACTCCATTTATCAGTGTTAACTCAATCATGGGAGGACTATGGAACTAGTGACAACAATACAATACAAGAACTTTGTATCTGTGTTACAGTATGTGCAATTAAAGGCAAAGTACGGGAAGAATCCTGAGTCACCATTCAGACAATGCTGGAAAGGCTGATGCAATTTAGCATGACTATCATCTATTACTGGTGAGATAATGCACACAGAGAGAATGCTTTTACGATCCCACATCGACAAAAAAACACATTTAACAGTCTGCACATCTGACGTAAACACGACTTTTCATACAATAATTCTAAAGTTTGTTCCAGAAACAATAAGCAGTGTGTATTTAAAAAGAGTCAAATGTCGTGTTTGGAGAGCTGTGGCCTTTTTATCATCGGCATGATCCTTCAGTTTACTGCTGCAATAACTCCTCAAACCACAAGTTAGAGGTACACACTTCAACAAGCCAATTCTTATTTTACTCCAAAGATGCAGAAGTCTGAAATACATTTGATCAAATCTTTACTCTTTAAATTTCATCTGAAGAGTTTGTTGTTCAATCACAATTGTGTTTATTAACACTTTGAAGTAACTCTGAAACCTGGCGTTTAAATTGGGCACTGCAGTCCAAATTCAAAACATTGGAGGGCCGTTTCCCCCCCGCCTTCTCCTCCCTAGAGAAACATGCAGAGGCTTTTTAGGTCGGGTACAATCACTTCTATCTTAACCAGTTCTCTTGTCCGCTTCCATCGCTGCAACACCTGTTGCTTTGAACTGATAACTGCTGTCATATCTGGCAAACCGAGGGGTGTCCAAAACGGCCGTGTGTGTGTGTGTGGGGGGGGGGGGTCTTAAAACCACCTACCTTCTCTGGTCCAAACAAATCCAGAGCATTCAGGACCAGAATCTAAAGTTAGAAGGAGGACATACTGGCTGCTGCATTGTTGTCATTGTTGAAGACAGCACCAGAGCATGTTTCCTCAATGTCTAATCATCAGTCAGGAGATATCGTATCTTACACATCGCTCCTTTAAAGGCAATTAAGACTTCTCGATCAGGAAGACATGTTTACCAGCGAAAACTTTGACAATATGACGATGCCTGTTTTACACTTGTTTTTAGATTTCATATTTCACACACAGTAGATCCTTAAAATTTCCCCCCAAGGCTCTTCCTATAATGATATAATAAGTTCCACAATGTAAATCCTGATCAAGCTGCTTTTTTAAAATGCAAACATTACATATAAACACATGTTGCTGGTTTTTTTTTTCACCACATGCGAACCTGACACAGGGTAATACAGGAGTCTTGTCCACATGAAAAAAAAAGAAGTGACAACAGTAGAAACTTTCAGGCTGTACCTTTTGAGAGTGAACTTTTCCCTGCTGAGGAGAGAAGGACAGGAGGTGAAGAAGCAAGCGGAGGGGAAGTATCCAGCTTGTATTCGTCCACAGGAAGAAGCACACCTCTCTCCACACAGCTGTACACATAATCCAACCCCACCACAGGTGTTTGGTACTTCTGAATATTACGCAGTCTGTTGGTGCTCAGGGTGGACACATCACTGACCACTATCAGAGAGCACTGTGGGAGATACGCAGGAGAAATCAGAAAGACAGTGGAGTTTCGTGAGAACATTTTAAAGGGCAGAAGTGCTGGAGATAGAAAATAACACAGAATGGAGTGCAATTCTCTTCAGGTTTTACTTCTTACTTTTAAAGCACTTCCCACTCTGGCCCTAGAATATATTTCTGACCTGTTGTCCCCTTACCAGCCAGTGCGCAGCCTTAGATCCTCAGGCAGGAACCGCCTAACTGTTCACACCTCAAAACTTAAAAACTAAAGGAGATCAAGCATTTGTAGCTCGGGCTCCTCGGCCACCTACTTCCAAGAAAAAAAATATCAAATTCTCTGACCTGTTTATTGACCACAAAGGAAAGGCTGCCTCCATTGTCAGTTAAAGCTTCCTTCAGCTTCTTCTTCTCCTTGAAAGGCACATTTTTCAGTTCCAGGAGCACAGAGCAGTTCTCAAAAACAGCCATGCCTGCAGAGAGACGACACACCCAAACACTGATTCAATTTCGTGAAGCGACTGATGGCTTTTAAATGCTTTTATTTTTATGACTGTCATATCCGGTTTACAGTAGAGCCCATGTTATGCAATGTAAGACATTTACGACTGAACGGACGCACCCACCCACTGCTGGGAAACAAACGCGGAAACAATCCTCCAAACTATGCAGGTGTGTCAGTTGAATTCAAGTTTAATCCACGGCCTGTAAATATACATTTTAATCACATCGGCCTGCATTGGAAACTGCGTTAATGTCCCATTATGTAGCTACGTCACGTCAACTCTCAGAGGTTTGTCCCAAATAATGACGATAAAACAGTACTGAGCAGGTTACAGCCCACAAATTAGACTAAAAAACAATACCCAAATTCACACTATCATAAACATGTCCAATAATGTAAATGACATAGTAGTGCATGTTAAGCATAAAAACAGCTTTCCAAAACAAAAGTAACAGCTCAGTAAGTCGCTATCTAGGTGCGATCTGTCGTCGTCCAAAGTCTGGTTAAAAAGAGGAATTATTGAGGTTTACTTTAAATCAGGTATCCATGCAAAAGCTCTGGTTGTTGTCGAAAAGATGAAGACGACGATAGCTCTTGTTAGAGGAAATGCTCCATAATGCAGATATGACACAGTGTAGCATCAAGCCCACGGCAGAACCATTGTCTCTTTCCGGTGAGTCTACAAAATAAAGGCTGTGATTTAAGAAGTAAAACGCAGCCGCCCTGCAAAGACTTTCATAAATAGCCTATGACATCTCTCTTTCAGAATTGCGTTAAAGAAATGATTCAGCTGCCTGCCTGTCACACCATACTCTTTATCTTCCCTTTTGATAGTGCCTACAGTTCTTTTGTTTTGTTTGTTTGTTTTTTCCTCTCATTAATCTTTCTGTCTTTTCTTTTAATGGGGTTTTGTGTTCCTTTAATGCACGTTGTCTTTATATAGGCTATGAATGTTTGTGGTGATTGATCCAAATATTCAACTCATGTTATCTGCTTTTGGAAAAATCTTAATAAACAAAGTGAAAAAAAAAAGCCTTTACCTTGAAATCATCCTGCTTTTCCCCAAGCTTTCCTGACATAGGTACGATCATGTTTCATCTTTGCTTTGACAAAACTGGACAAAAATAGCCCTCCTTCCAACTGATCTGTAGGCTTTCAACATCTCCTGGTGAATGTAATTGAGATCTTCTGACTCAATCTCAATAGAGCTTTTTTTTTTTACTTTCAAACTCCATGCAACTGCAGTTTTCAGTTTCTTCCATTCACATTAGTGCATGCTGAGCTGACTGGTTGCAATAATGTTCTGCATACTCATTCCATTTGCAGTGATCTCCTTTTTGACCTTGATATCGTTTTCATTAATAGACTCATGGTGACATTTCTCATCCCTTACCATTTCCTCTTTTGAGCTCAGTGAGGTGCTGTTGAGCTTCACATTTGTTTAGCATATTCCTTTTGTTTTCAAATGACAGTTTTAAACTGTATAACTGTATAGTCCATGATGCAACAGCTCCACAGATTGTTCTGCAATTTCAATGAACTGTAACTCCGCTCCTCGCATTTCCTCTTTTTCAGATTATTTTCATACTGCTTTCCCAATAGAAGTTAACAGTATGACAGCCACCGTCTTTAACATTTCCCTTTAAATCCTCACTTGAGCCAGTGATTACCCATTCTCGATAGCGTTTTCATTGCAAGGGATCCCTCGTCCCTCACCTTGACTTGAATTCATGCCACTGCTACAGACGCACTCTGACAAAAAGTCACACATTGCACATTAAAGGTTTTAATTTGATGTGAAAATGTTCCTCCAGCTCGGAAGATAAGCTCAGAGTCTAAATGGGCTTGAGCTTGTACAAAGCTTTTCTTCTGACGACGACTTAAAGCGCTTTTACACCGCAGGTCACACCTATACACATTCACACACTGATGGCACAGGATATGTACAGTAAAGTGGCCATCAGTATTAGCTAAGCCCAAGGACACAACAGACGTGTGACTGCAGGAGCTGGGGATTAAATCCCCAACCTTCCTGTTAGGAGACGACCTACAGTACCACTGAGCCACAGCCGCCTGCAGTGTAATTCTTGCCATTACCTATAAATGTCTTCAGGGCAAGACTCCTATAATACATGCAAAGCTTGTTTTTTTTTTTTAAGCAGTGAAGTTATGGACTACTTCCTGTTTCAGGCAGTGTAAAATGCACATCAGATTTTGACCCTGAAGTTGCAACTTTAAAAATGGTAGACGTCCTGTCAGAGATAGGGGAGTCAAGACACTTTATTTTAGAATTTGATGTGTTGATTATGAACACCAACTTTCACAAGGTGGAAAAAGGGGCAGGGGAAGTTATAAACAGAAAATAAATATATTTATGTCGTAAAAAGTTAAACATTTGTATTTCAATTTATAAGTTTCATTTAAAAAAAGGATGAGGATTATTCTTCACGCTCTGCACATGCGCAGTTCTCTCTACAGGTGCATCACATCAAAGAGGTAAACTCTGACACTGTGTTGTGATCATGAACTTCTGGGGAGAAAAAAAAAAAAATCACTGTATCTTTTTTTTCAACCTGTTGTTTCCTCGAAGCTCAAACAAACCGTTGCTGAGCAGGAAGAGTTTCGTTTCTCTGAAGGCCCCGCCTCCTGTCAGCCAGAGAACCAGGAAGTACCCGGATCCTAAATGCGACAGCCACACACGCTGCTGAGAAGTTTATTCACCTGATGAAGATGTGTACTGCTGTGTGTGTCTTCATCCTTTTGGTTTACAGTCTGAGCGGATCCTCAGGTAACGTCATCACCTGTGTTTGTGCTTGTGCTTGTTAGATTAGTTTATTTTTCTTGTGTGTCATAATTATTCGTCTTAGTTTGTTTATTGTTAGTTTTAGTTGATTTGTCTCTGTATGGTTCAGAGAAAGATATCAAACAACTTCTTTAAAAAATACCAAATAAAATATTTTATGAGCAGGCCTAGGCTGAGGGAGAGAAGATTTCATTTCTGTTGTCAGCAAACGCATCCAAAATGAAACTGACGTGTCTGAGACAGATTGTAAGTTAGGCTTTATGGGTCATATGATTGTGTATTTGTATTTTTGTTTGTTTTTTAAACACACAATACAGTTTCCATGAGCTGTTTTTTAGTAAAGCTTCGTTTCTATTTTACTTTCAGTTAGCTATGTGTGTGTGTGTGTGTGTAATCAGGAGGGACCTTTTTTTTTATTACTGAGTCACAGTGAGCAGAGCTGACAGATAAGTGAGGCACAGAGCGTGTGTTTTTTTTTTTTTATCACAGGTTATTAAATATTATTAAACAGCAACTGAGAATCTGTTTGGGTTTTTAATTTATTTTTGGGCTTTTTGTGTGTGCCTTTATTGGAGAGATAAGGGAGAGAGAGAGAGAGCGAGAGAGAATTGGGAATGACATGCAGGAAAGGAGCCAGAGGTCAGATTCGAACCCGAGGCACACGCTTGGAGGACTGGGCTCCGGACATTAGGGCGCAGGCACTAACCACTCGACCACCGTGCGCCCCAGTAACTGAGAGTTTTGATGTGTGTTCGTTCAGGTGATCAGCTGATAACAGTCTCAGAACAGGTGGTCATTGTGTACATGAGGAGGACAGCAGCACCTGTGCTTAATGTGAATGTGGTTCTTTATTCTACTGTAACTTTATAAAAGACTCAGGTCAACATAAATGATTTCAGAACAAAGAACAAACAGGAGCAGAATAAAACACGACCAGAAACTTTAAATATAACTTCTGTTCAGATGTTGTTGTTTCGGGGATTGTAAACTCAAATAAATTACGTCTACTTCTACTTCCTTTACTGCTATAACTACTGTACTACAGTTGAAGTTAATTTGATGTCTTGCACAGTCAGCCAGCCGTCTCTATGTCTCCAACAAGGGGATTGTTAGCATGTTAGCATGTAGCAATAAAAAAATTATGTGTGAATAAATTGGCAAAATGTAATTTTTAGAGGCATCGAGTCAGCAGGTAAAATAAATCATATCGCTTTAAAAATCTATTTAAAAACAAATCAACATGTTTAGCCAAAAGCATCAATAAGCAACATGAAGGTCTAATAATAATAATAACAATCTGTCTGACTGTGTAGAGTCAGGACTTGTCAGCAGACCTTCTCGTGTCCGACTCACCTCCTTCAACATGGACCTGGTGCTCAGGTGGGATCCACCTGCAGGAGAAGAAGGTGACCTGAGATACACGGCCCAGTACAGGTGAGTGCTGACATACTCAGAGGAAAAAAGAAAAAGTGTGGTGTTAAGAGGCATGGGCGTAGTAGACTGGGGGGGGGGGAGTGGGACTGACTTCCCAGGGCCCCAATGGAGGAAGGGGTTCCTTATTAGTCCTAAAATAAATCTAAAGTTTTTTCTCACCTCTTCCTCTCCTTATCTCCTCCCCTCGTCTCCCCCTGCAGAGCTGTTAGCACTCACAGAGAGTTTGAGTGGATAGCTGTCTGTGTGAACGTGTCTCGCTGTGAGTGCGACCTGTCCCATCTGCACAGTGTGTTTGGGACGTACGAAGGCCGGGTGAGGACACAGAGTGGGGAGGAGAGCTCTGAGTGGGTTAAGAGTGACAACCTCACCCTGGACAGAGACAGTGAGTACAGTAAACAATATTACTGCACTGAGCTTTACCTGCTCTCACAGGTGACTGTCTGTGTATCACTCATCTGTATCTTTACCTTTTAGACTGATGTCAGTCCTCAAAGGGTTAAAAACATGAACTCTGATGTTCAATACACAATTCATACGTTCATCATAGATTATATAGAGATAAATGATCAATTGAAACGGCATTATAACCAATTAAAAGGTCAGAGAGGTAGGATGGAGACAGAAGCCTCTCTTTTCTGTAATAGGATTTTATGTTTAACATGTCTTATGGCATTTAAACACCCAACTGTATTCTGTAGGTTTGTTCAACTTGAAGTACTTGATAATATTTCTATTCATTAAAAGTTTTGCTTTATCTCTTCCTCAGCCATCATCGGATCGCCCGGCGTCTCTCTCCTCTCTCACGGACAATACATAGAAGTGAGCGTGACAGATCCAGAGTTCTCCAACTCTGCACTCAGGACAGTTTACAGCTCCCCAACCTACAACATCACCTACTGGAGGGATGGACATAAAGACCAGGTGCACTTTGTTATCAAAGGCATTTTCCAAACAATACCAAAAATAGTTTTCCTTTAATGACTGCATAATTAAATTACTCAATTAAATACACTAATTTGCTCATGTTTAGAAGGTGCAAAAGCCTCACAATCTTTTTGTGAATCAGGCCCTGAGGGTACTTAGAGACAGTTGGTATATGTGTTTATATGCATTAGGATATATTTAAAAAGCTGCTTTGTCCGATCTTCCCCTCTGTGGTGAGGTGGAGGACACTGCATCACATTTGAGCTTCTCTCCTTACCTGCTGCAGACCTCATGCAGACCTCATCTGACACCCTCTCTGCTGCCCCCCATAGGCCAAAAGCATCACCAACATCCAGCAGAACCCGGCGGTTTTAGATGAACTGGACGCCCGGACTATGTACTGCGTCCAGGTCCAGATCCACACACAGACAAACCTAAACCCGAGCCAATCCAGCAGTACCGTCTGTGAGAGCACCACCAACAGTAAGAGCTACCACAGGAGCCGTGTTTATTTACCTGTACAGACACCTGAGACTGTGGGCACGCACACGAAAGGACGTGACAAAGCAGAACACTATGGTGTCATTTTTATATCAGATCTCGAGAGCGTAGCGTTCCCCTTACATAGCCAAAGCTGTCAATCAAGGTTCGAGGACTCTGTTTGTATGGGCTTGGTGGTGTTAAAAGTGACAAATCATAAATGAGCCAGTTATAGGATAATTTATTGTTTTTAATTACCAAAAATTGCAGGCAAACTCCTGCACACTGTCTAAATTGCAAAAATAAGTTGGCAGACATTTTTACATTTACCCCATCACCCCCAGTGTTCTCTCGCTTTTACTCGTGGCAGCTTTTGGTAAGAAATAGGACAAAAAAAATAAAAATCCTAACCCAATATTGGGTTTTTAAATTAACAAAAATGCCAAGAACCAGCAATGTTTCTGTACCAAGATGTTGCCAATTTTGTGCACAATTTAGTCAGTGTGCAGGAGATTGCCTGCAACTTTTTATGGACTCGTTCCTCTCCTACACACGTCTCATGAAATAGATATCGTTTTTTAAAGTTGTGGTACTTTTTGGTACTATATCAATAAAATAACAGATTGTTGTAAAACACGTGTTATTAAAAAAGCATCAAACGTTATGACCATTACAGCATTACAGCTACAAACCTCAGTAAACGACGTAGTTAGCACATGCAACAGCTCATGCAACAGCTCATGCAACAGCTCATGAAACAGCGGTGTAGTATGTCATATTTCTGTTTTAATTTATAGGCGAGTCCTCTTTCTGAGGCCATGTTGGAGCTGAGCGGAGTGAGGTGATGGTTTAGTTTGAGGAGGTGTTGAGTTTTGACTGTTTTCTAACCCCCATTCATCAACACACACAACGGTAAAAACACACTGATGCTACAACTCTGCTGAGAATTGTTCTGCTCTCTGTGCGTTCTGCAGGAGAGGAGGCTCCGTGGGCTGTAGCCGTGGCGATATTTGTCGTCATGGCGATAGCGATGGCTGTGGTCGTGCTAGCAGTCGTGTATCGCAAAAGAATATCCCACTTTCTGTGTCCAAAAGTTCCACTGCCTCAGGACTTTGTGGTATATTGCTCTGTTTCTTTATCTTCATAGATTGTCTGTTTTATAAACGTATTTCAACTGTATGCACGCTGTCCGCAACATAATCCTTAGAAAGCTGTTGTTTTTGTCACTGTCGTGCTCAGATTGTTATTCGAAGTGTCTGACAACATTTCAGAAAGGATCATGACAAAGACAGACCTTTTGTGTGAAAGAGGAAGAAGATAATTTTAACCACAAACGACTGTTACATCACTCTCTACAAACACACCAGACTGCACTGATAAAAACACAGATTTAACCTCACGGAACACACTTGTTGTTGGTCTACTGCTGCTTTGATTATTTAGGTTTTTTTGTGTTATTGTTTGACTGATGATTTTTTTTCTTTATTTGTTTTTTCCAACGTTAACAAACATAAAGCACAACAAAACATCCACAAACACACATCAATGTAGTGAGGGGCTCCGTCTCAATATTTCCTCTTACTAAGTCTTTTCTGCACAGCAGAGATCACTATCCGTCTTTTTATGCTGGTAATCAGTCCACTTTTTCCAGTGTTGATCATGGGTCCGTGATCTAGTTAGTAGGTAATGAGTCAGTTTTTCCATAGAGAAAATTTTGGAGGATCACTTTTCAACCAGTTCCTTGTGATGGCCTTTTTACAAGCAAGAATCAGGATTTTAAAAAGGTAGATATCCTTCTTATGGATCAAGTCATTAGGGATCAGGCCCAGATATACAATCCGGGGGTCTCTGGGAATCTTATAACATAGAATATCTTCAAAGGACTGAATAACCCTATCCCAGAATGTTTGCAATTTTACACATAACCAGAAAATATGTGAGTTATTGACATTCATCTGCCCACACTGTCTCCAACATTGCTGTGGAGTACCGAGTTGCTTATTTTTAATTTGGGGTGTGACAAAAAACATTTTTCCACCTTCTAGAGCTCGTGGACGACTGTTGTGTTTCACAAATAGACTGCCAGTCACTCTTTGACAAGTTTGTATTCAGTTCTAGTTCCCATTTAGTCTTAACATACCATGTATTGCTTCCATTCTGTTTCTGCAAACTTCTATAAAGTTCAGAAACAATCTTTGATGGAGTGTTTTTGTAAGCACCAATCAGAGTTTCAATCACCTCGCTACCTTCAGCTGAGATTTCTTTTCTTATTTCTGTATCATAGAAATGTCTGAGCTGTAAATACCTAAGTAGGTCCCCATTCTCTAGCTTACATTCTTGTTTAAGTTCCTCAAAAGTTTTAAACCTTTTTCTCTCTGAGTGTACATATAGCTGTTATTCCCTTTTCACCCCACTTAGCAAATGTATTATCCATCACTCCAGGTTTAAATCTAGGGCTCTGAGAAGGCCATATCAGAAGTTTACTATCCCCTTCCAGTTTATATTTCTTAACAACTTCATACCATGTTTGACTGATGAGTTTTAAATCCAACACGATGTTTTTTCAACAAACAATGACACAAACTAACAGACGCATATGCAGCTGTAGACCAACAACTCCTCTGTGCTTCATGATTAAATTACAGTTTTTTTTAATGGAGTCTTTGCAGAGATTAATGTAAGAACTGTTACTGCTCATTTACAAAAAAAAAAAAAACAACCCACTGGAGCAATATGAAATCTATGTGTACTTTTCAGTCATTTCTAGAAGAACCTGACTAAGTTTATCTTTGCCCCCAGGACCATCTGGCTCCACTCAACTCTCACATGTACAGAGCCATGCGGGACTCTAAAACACCTGAGGAGATCTGCCACCCAGTGTGTGTGATCGAATATGACAGGACTAAGGAGGAGGAGCCCCCCCTGCAGGCAGACAGGAGTGAGGCAGAGGAGGGCCCCCTGCAGGCCGACAAACCTGAGAAGGATGGACGCCCCCTGCAGGCAGACAGGACTGAGGAGCGCCCCCTGCAGGCAGACAGGACTGAGGAGCGCCCCCTGCAGGTAGACAGGACTGAGGAGCGCCCCCTGCAGGCAGACAGGACTGAGGATCACTCCCTACAGGCAGACAGGACTGAGGATCACTCCCTACAGGCAGACAGGACTGAGGAGCACCCCCTGCAGGCAGACAGGACTGAGGAGCGCCCCCTGCAGGCAGACAGGACTGAGGAGCGCCCCCTGCAGGCAGACAGGACTGAGGATCACTCCCTACAGGCAGACAGGACTGAGGATCGCTCCCTACAGGCAGACAGGACTGAGGAGCGCCCCCTGCAGGCAGACAGGACTGAGGATCAGTCCCTACAGGCAGACAGGACTGAGGAGCGCCCCCTGCAGGCAGTTGAAGATTTTCTATATGTTTTTTTAAATAAAGAATAATTGTTGTTTACACTGTTGATTTATATAATTTCAAAGGAGACTGTGTCTCCATGTATGTGGTGTTCAAACATTTAAACACTCACACTACTCCTGAAAACTTCCTGAAAATGTTCAGGTTAAGCTCCATGTGTGAACACAAACAGACACATTTTTTATAAAGTAACAGTGGACCAGCTTACCCCCATGTAGTAGTGGAGTGGTCTTTGAAGCAGTTAAAGGCACACTTGTTTGGGAGAGGTCAAGGTAGACAGTAAAAAGGGAGTAGAAAACGCAAGTAATGCCTGTAACCACATCCCGATCCACCCGATCCACTACTACACAGAGGTATGCTGGTCCACTGTTGCTTTTCTTCTGTATTTGTCCCCACTACAGCGCACCTTGTATTACAGATAATTACCCGACACTCAGTGAGCACAGCCAGCTGCCATCCATTGTTTACACATTTTCAATTCTGACTTCATTCAGACTTTTTTCAGCCGGACCCCCAGGAAAATGTCAGCTGGAGTTGGGGTGTGTGAACAAAGCAGGAAATATAAAGGATAATTCGCCTGGAGCGAGCAGGTGGTGGTAATGGGTGCACATCAATAAGAATTGGCACATGACCATTGTCTCTAACAAGGAGCATCCTCCGGTGTTGAAAAATGAAGTCATTGCGAAAGTGCAAAACCCTGCAGTTTGTTGAGTGTCCGCTTGAGGCTGAAGTCATATACACACCACATTAAAAAAAAGCCTGTTTTTACATGTTTACAGCCTGATACAAAGAACTAAATAGGTCTGATACACTGGTACATTGATGAATATTTCCTGCTGTGTTCGCACATCAGCTCACATCGATTTCACACCAAATATTTACTTAGGGGTCTGGCAGGAGAAAGTCTGTGTAAAGTCCGTCGGAGTAAAAAAAGAAAAAAATCATCTGTTTTTGTTCACACAGAATTTCAGGAAGTATTCTGGAGTTTTGTGCAAGTGTGAAAACAGCACCTGATGTGCAGGTAAAGGACTGATGCCTCGTCCAGGTGGAGGCGTCTGGGAGTTACTCTGAATATCTGTTCAAGAAAACCTGAACATTAAACCTTTTAAAGAGCACCCTCGATGAAACACTGAGGTTCATGTTTACTGCCAGTCTGAAGGTTTTATGAACAGAATTAACTCAGTGAAACCAGGAGAGAGAGAGTGTGTGTGTGTGTGTGTGTGTGTGTGTGTGTGTGTGTGTGTGTGTGTGTGTGTGTGTGTGTGTGTGTGTCACAGCTGAGCCCTTCACGTGGTTGTGCAGCTCAATAAATATTTGAACACTTTCTGTTTGGTTTAATCTGACTTTCAAGCTTTGACAAACAGAATGATAAACTACTTTAATAATCAATCGTTCACGTCAGTCTTTCTTTAACCAAACACACATTTGAGTCCTGCAGCTCCTCCAGAGAGAAGATTTCCTTTTTCCAGATGCAGAGTGAAATGAAAATAAAAAATGTGTCTGCATATTTAACTTTGATCATTAAGAGATCAAACAACAATCTGATGTCACAGTTCAGTGTGACCGCAGCTACTGAGGCGAGTGTGTACTCTCACCTTTCTATATAGAAACTATAAACATAAATAAACTATTGACAGAAAATAAAGGGACTGTAACCCTGGTTCTTTATTCTCTTGGTTGGCGATTGAGCTCCTTGGTGCTGGCTTCATAAATTAATTTATGTATTCGAAATTTCACGTGTTCCTTCCGCTTGGGCGACAGTCTTTGCAGGGAGGGAGCCAGGCTCCTGAGGAACATCTCCATCTTACTTTGCTGAGAATTGTGGGCTTGAAGACCCTCGGGCTGCAGAACGGGCAGTGGATTAAACTGCAGCAGACGCCACATTTCTCCACAGGAGGAATCCCATTTCTTGGCTGAACGGTGACGTGTGGACCTGACAGGAGCGGAGAGGACTACAGTACAGTGAAGTGGAGTGACGGCAAGATCCAAAAGTGGCATTTGGCATTTCACTTGGGGAGCAGTGACATGTGGCGTAAATTCGGCGGCATATGCTTCTTGTGCCGTGGCTGATGGCGCGCCACAAGGGGACCAACACCATGTATCACTGCTGTCACACCACGTCACGTCTTGCACACAGTTTAAATTGCACAAATACATTGGCATATTTTCAGCACTGTTTCAGCCAAATATTTCACTAAAAGCTATATTGCAAGAGAAAGGGAATGCACAAAATTGCACAAATATGTTGTCAACGTTTAGGAATTACTTGCAGATTTTGGTAGCTGAAATCATGAAATTACATAATATTGGGTGCCAAGGAGGTCTTTTCTTGCTGCCGGGGTAACGTGTATCGAGGGGAGGAGTCCTAACCACTTGAAAACAGGTTCATGAACTCAATAAAATCTCACTGAAAGAAAATGTAAACATCTCAATATTACTCCAGAAGTGAAAATATTGAGTAGCTTCATTTTCTAAACACTTGTTTCTGACGTGTTATAAAACAGACATCTTCACGGCGTACAGTTAGAATGGTATGTGATACTAATGATACTCATAATAATGAGCTCACCTGGTCATTCAGTGTTTCCATAGTGGAGCACGGACATGCAGAAAATAAATAAATAAAATATATATATATATTTAAAACTCCACCGCAAAGTGAACGCATCAATTTAACTCGATGTATAATACATTTATTAAGTATCAGATTCACGTTAGATTACTTTAACAAAATGCGTTTAAATTCCTAAACAGGGTTCATAAAACACACCCTCGATACTACTGAGCAGATTCTTCTTCTTCTTCTTCGGCTGGTAAAGAACGTGTCAGCGCATTACCGCCACCTACTGGTCAGGAGTGTACCGGGAACCATCGACTGTATTAATTAATTATAACTAAACATCACAAAAATAAAACAATAGAAGGGATTAAAAACTCAGGACGTGGTCGAAAATCTCAAAATGTTTTACTCCCTATTGTTTTTTTCTAATATTGATTAAAACGGTGGATGAATTCCAACCAGCAGGTGGCGGAAGTGCGCCGGAACGCTGATTACGCTTCCTGTATCGGGAAATAGCGCGTCACAGCAGGAATACTGTACAGCCGAGCCGAGGCGAGGTGCGGAGCGGAGCTCAGGAGACATGAGCTCATGAAGAGCTGTCAGTGTTATTTGTTTAGACCCCCCTCCATCATGTCGATCTCATCGTGGGTCTGTCTGCTGCCCCTGATCTTCTACACCTGCTTAGGTGAGTGTTTTAGCCGCTATTGTTACGAACGCTACGAAGCCGCAGGTGTTTCGGTGTAAAGAGTGACCGTGTTAATTGGTTACTTCCAGCTGTTAAATACGCCAAGAGACGAAGCACCATCAACGTGCCTGCCAACAATGTTCATGTTATTTTATCAAATACATATATGATGACTGTATGTTGACACTATAACGATAAGCCAAATAAAAGAGACATTATTGAGGATTAATGTGTTGTTGTTATTACAACAGCCACACGGCTGAAAGACACCATTTAACGCGGTCACTCTTTGAATCGTAACACCTGAATGTTAGCATGCTAACGTTGTGATGTGATATCTTCTGTGGCATTTATAAACTGTCTTTTGTCAATGTTAAGCTGATATAACGGGTTTAACATTGAGTCTGTCTTCAGGTGTTCTGTAGATTTATGTATCCTTGTTAAGTTGGTGTTATGGAGTGTTTATGTCAGTTAGCTAGCCGCACGGAGGCTGATGTTCAAACAGCTGCAGTTGTTACGCACTCATTAACATCAGCTTGTCTGACAATCGAGGTGCTTTTAGGGCTATAGGACAGGAATGAAACACGTATGACATAACGTGAGTTTTACTTCAAACATAAAGGGTTAGCTAAAGACAGGCTCGACATAATGAAATGTGGAAACAGAAAGTAAATCTGCTGTTTCAAAAGAGAAAATAAGGTTGACATGTTCAGAGACAGGACCAGGTTTATTAGGCTACTCTTTTTTTGTACACTTACTTTTAACAAGCTTTGTTATTATGGTGTGTAAATACGTTGGAATACAATTAAATCGAAATCATGTGAGCAGCAGCACTTCTACACTGTCAACAAATCTACAACAAAAGATACATTGATGAAGTGATGTTAAAGAAAATATGAACAACATTTATTTTTACATGATAGCCTAACTGAAGAGCAATACAGATCGTGCAGGAATGTAAAAAAAAAAAAAAAAAAAAAAACATTTTCTGGCTCCAAAACTCCACCCCCTTTTGGAAAACATCTAAAAATATCGTTTCCTGTTTGATACCAAAACTGCAAATATAAGTTAGGGCTTTAATAGCCCTTGCGCAAAGGGTGCGGAAGCGGGTGGCCTGGGTAATCCAACCTGTGGCTTCTTACCCTCATGTCATTGTCCACTCTCTGTCTCCGCGGTTTCTAACTCTATCCACTGTCCTATCTCTAAAATAAAACCCCAAAATAAATCTTTAAATAATGGATAGATAAAATTAGAAGCCCTAGACACCAAATGTTGGGTAATGTATTGTTGTTTTGCAGGTGTGGGTGGAAAAAAATAACACCATATTTACATTCCATTGAAGATTTTGAAGTCAGTGTCTCTTTACTCACACAACACAGAGCTGTGGGAGAGGAGCTCCCAGAGCAGAGGAAAGTCTCAGTACAGAAAACATACGTCACGCTACTTAGCAACAGAGAAGCTATCTCTCATCCGAGAGGCCCAGTCGTGCCAGCTTCCCAACAATCTCTTAAGGACACCTGCTTACTCCCACTGATCTTATCAAGACCTCTAAAAAAAAAAAAAACACCAAATCATTTTATGAGCAAAGCACTCAATTAAACAGTATTTTTTCCATCAGCAGGCAAACCCCTGCACGCTGTTTTAACTCTACAAATATGTTAGCAACATTAAGACAAGATGGATGAGCGAGGAAGAGTGAGCCCTCGCTCCTCATCAGCTCCTCCTATCCTATAAACTTAACAAAAACAATTTCAACCAACAACGCAGTCCCTGAGCCCGACGGCATGTTTGAGACCGGCAGGCCAGCTGCAGTTTGTCTGATGGATGTTTCAGGGAGACCTGTGAAGACGCTGTTACAGTGATCAAGTCGACTGAGGGTAAAGGCATGGACATGTTTTTCCAGGTCCTGATGAGTCATAAGTCCTCTAAGTCTTGATGTGGTCTTCAGGTGAAAGTAGGCAGACTTTGTAACTGTCTTAATGTGGCTTTTAAAATGTAGGTCTGAGTCCATCACCACACCCAGATTTCTTGCCTGGTCTGTGGTTGTTCAATAATAATGACTGAAGCTGCGTGCTGACTTTTAATCGCTCCTCCATTGGCTCCAAAAACAACAACCTCAGTTTTGTGTTTGCTAAAGAAAAGGTTAAAAAAATAAGAAGTTACATGTAGTTTAATTGGATTGTTTTAAGACTAACTCGTTCCTGGCAGGCATCTACGAGTTCTCCCAGCAACTAATGAGCATTCTTATAATTAATTAATTAATTTATTATTCAAAATAAAGACAGTTTCATCTGATGCAATATGAAAGATTAGATAAGACATGATAAGTTAAACCCTCGCTCCTCTCCACTCTCATTACAAATGTTGCTAACATATCTGTACAATTTAGACAGTGTGCAAGAGTTTTTCTGCAGATTTTGATAATGGTATCAATATTTGTTGATTTGTATAAATATATTTAAGTGTGAACTTCTGGTATCGTGATTCAAGACTTCCCTAGGTGGTAAATTTGTCAGACTGGATGTGTGTAGGAACAGACCTACGATGTGTGTGCAGAAAAGAGGAAACAGAGCGTGTAAAGTGGTTCATCATACGCACTGAAACATTAGAAACGTCCAGAGATCCCATATGAGAGAACCTTCTGTAACCCCGTGTTATCCTATGTCAGTCAATGCGTCTGTTAATAATAGATTATTTCTGTTCCTCAAGTCTACTCATCAGATCGTTACTGTCATCGCGGCTTCACACTCTCTATGACAATGTATTCATAGAGAGTGCGATTTTTTTCAATTATTTTTGTTACCACATGTTTTAAAACGATACCATCTGTTATTTTCATGGTTGATGGAATAAAAAAGGACTTGACCCTTGAAAAGAACTGAATAGATCTTCAGTCAAAAAGGAAGGAAACTCTTGTGCTCTTGTAATGTATTTCTACATTTTGGACATTGTGCAGGAGTTTGCTTGCATCTTTTTGTCTTGGGCTCCTCCTATTTTTGTTGCTATGGTAACAAACAGGTATCGGCATTAGGGATGGGCATTTGCAGGATTCTAAATACTTGAGTACCCTCATTATGTTATGTCTGAGTACTCGCTCGTAGAGAAGCACCGATTGGGAAAATCAGGGCTGATGCCGTTACCAATGTTTGAAAAGGCAATTTAGCCGATTGTCGATTACAATAACAATGTTTGTTTCATGACTTCTTTTGGTGTAAGACTCCCACAATGCCACACATTTCTCTCATGTTTGACGTTGAAAACAAGTCAGAGATTGTTCAACAGGTGACTTCATCTGTACAAGAAAAAAACCTCTTCTCTGAATCAGAAGTTAGGTGCACTAGATGTCAGCATTAAATTGATTTGGTACAACCAATAAACATCGGCTACTGACATCGGTTCACGCCCACACTGCCAATTTGTCCATGTCTGTCAACAGGGCCAATATCGACCAATCCCGACGTTGAACCGATGCATCCCTAAACGTAATTGACACTTGGCAGTTCTGCTAGATTCTGCTGCTTCTTTCCTCATTCATCTTTTCCACTCTCATAGCTTTTGTTCTCTGTGATGGTGTTGTTTACTCCGGCTCCAAAAACCCCATCAGCATGCTGAAGCCTTGGAAGCACATGTCCAGTCTTCATTTTGTTTCATTAGCAGGTTAATCTTCTCCGCCCTGGTATCATCACAACAACATGTGCTAACACAGGATGTCAGGCTGCCTATTGTCTGTCTTTGCTGGTTTCTGTGGTTAAGCATCAAAGACATGCAGGTTTAAAGTCGCATATCTGGCACTGCTTTTCGTCTTTTGTTTAGTTTTTGTGCGCTCGCCTTTGAAGTTATGTGTCGTGTCCTTTGAGAGTTATTGACACTGCTGTTGCATGTGACCTCCGGTATTCCTGGAGCCAGCCTCAAGCAGACACTCGACCAATGTGCAGGATTTTGCACTTCTGCATTGGCTTAATTTTTCAAGACCGGAGGTTGACGCCTTGGTTTGATTCCGAGATAGCTCTCTTGTTCTTTCAGTCACAGTAACTATAAAAAGTCTGATGAAGAAACAGAGTGGTTTCAGTTCCTTTTATTCAGGATCTTGTGATTCAGGCAGGGCTCTGTTCCCCCTTTTTTTTAAATTTTTTTTGTTACTTTTCATCTGTCTCTTTGAACAATGGGAACAATGTCAGCAAGAGCAAACGATCAGCTTTGTGTCCGATTGGACACACAGGTGCTGACAGGCATTGCACAGAGGCAAAGCACCACATTGATGGCAGTTCTTGAGTGCTCTAATCAGTATAGAAACCATTTTATAAGTCATCGTTATCAAACAAATCCATCGTCACAACCATCATCATCATCAAACATATCGAGACCATCGTCATCATCAAACATATCAAGACCATCGTCATCATCATTAAGGTAGTAGGTGCTCATAAAGAGCTGTGTCTTTAGCTTTTTCTTAAAGGTGCAGTGGGACTCTGCAGATCGAATGGTGTTTGGCAGCCCGTTCAACCACCGGGGGGGCGACAGAGGAGAAGAGTCTAGTCAGCATCTTAGGACCCTGTTGTGAAGGTTGGATCAGACGCCTTTGAGAGCGTAGTGGGTGGGAGGGAGTGTAGACCTGGTTTATAGAGATTAGGTAAGGAGGAGCCGTTTTTGACATTGTTTTGTAAGCGAGCAGCAAAAGAGTTTTACATTTGATGCGAGCAGTAACTGGGAGCCAGTGTAAGGAGATGAACAGCGGAGTGACATGTGCTCTTTTAGGAAGGTTGAAGACCAGTCGTGCTGCTGCATTTTGTATCATCTGCAGGGGTTTAATAGTGCATGCATCTTTAAGTGAGGGATTAGAGAAAAGAAGAATAACATACTGTACTCACTTTCTATTTGAATGTCACGTAAGCATTTTTAGATCATGGTCATTCTGTGTAAATTTACATGCAGTGTGAAGCTACAAGCTAACTAAAGAGCGCTAACATTAGCATGCTGACACAACAATGGAGCTTGACACAAGGACAATTTGACCGCCGCTTGCTCTTAGCGCTTAATAATGGTGGTAATAACGCCTTCGTGCGTACGCGAGTGGAGAGGAGTTGGAGGTGTGTAGCTATAGAGGTGTGGCCAAACAGCAGTTTGTTTTGGTTTCATGCTGGTGCTCAAGGGCGACATCTACTGGATCAAAAAGTCGCACATGCTTCCTTTAAATGAAAAAAACAATTAAAAGACATTTCATGCATGCTGTTTGTACCTGACCTATAAAATATGGATAAATTGTGAGAATTTAAGACGATAGTTTGCTGTGGAGTTTGTGTTGCATTCAGCCTGTGTATTTGTGTCTTTTTTCCACCACTCTGAGACAATGCCACAATAAAAGCAGCTCCTGCAGAGAATGATACATTGTTGGTTATTTTCAGCCTCCAGACGGTGTGGAGCTCTGTTTTCCTAGACGTCAGCAGGGATTTTCCGTGCTCAGAATGAGGCTGAAGTGGTACCTCTGTGCTCACACGATGTGTCAATGTATCGATCATAACGGCTCAACCAAGCACTTCCCACAAGCACGCATTTTATAGGAATTGTGATCAGAGCCCGAGTATGTTTCTGTTCGATGAGCAAATAAAGAAAAATGTTTCACCAGGTGAATCATTAATGTGTGCTCCACCTGTTCTACCTGAGCTCAAGTGCTCCTGTGGAATGTGTTTCCCTGTTTACTGCAGGCTTATTAAAATACCTCTGATATATCTGACAGCAGGCTGAGTCCTGTCGTATTCCTCTCTAGTCAGCACCAGAATCATTAGTCAGCTAAACAAATGATTCATGTTTTGATATGTTGGTCCTCAATGACAGTCACATGTTTATACTCAAACTGCAAAACAGCCGCCCGAAAGTAGTGTTGGGCCACGCAGGCTTAGGACAGTCAAACAATGGACTTGGGCCTGCACCTCTGTAAAAGCCTCATTTGAGTTATTCACAAAGAGATCACAAAGAGGCCTAAAAGGACTCTTAATCCCAGAATCCCCTGCGGTACTTCACACCTACGCGTGAAGTAAGGGGGGGACCGGAACCTCTCTCTCCTCATTGGAGGGGACCTGAGGTAGACCCCCCATGGAGCAGACCAGGCTACAAAACTTCAAGACTTCCATTGCTCGACCTCTTTCACGCGCTCACTTCTGGTGCTCGGAGACCCAAGAAGATCTCCTGTTTCCTGCAACAATCTTCCTTTGTTTTAATTTTTGGCGCGCAGGTAATCCGCGGCCGGCAGTGTTCTAAATTCCGAGCTCGGATTGTCCAGTGAACGCATCTCAGTTTCTCGGAGAGCGTCAGACTATAACAGATTATCAGAAAGATAACGGTCTTATTCCGTCCTGCAACGAAAGGACACCAACGGACATCTTTCCACTCGACGGAGAACCAACGAAGCCGCTCTCGCCGTAAGGGACCCTCGCCGCCATCAGACGCCTCTGCACCAGGACGGACAGAAGATCTGTTTTATCGCCGGACTCTTTTCCTTTCACCAATTGCGGACAAAGCGATTCACAAGTGAGGCTTAATTAGGTCTGGGCAGAATTAGCTTTAGAGAGTGTTTTTAACAATTGTTGATCGAAGCAGAAACTGTAATTTTTATCTTTGTTGGACCGCTGCGTCCTGAGTTTTACCTGTTTAAAACTCTTGTTGTTGTTTCGGACCGCTGCGTCCTATATGTGTTTAGCGTAACAGCGTTATAACCGGGTATTATTCTTCTGATCAGAAAGGCCAGTGTAAGCCGTATTAACTTGAATTCGGCTATTGGTTTGTTTCTGTGAATGAAGGGAATTACTCCGAGTTGTGGCGCGGGAGTCGGACTGTGATCCGGCCTCTTCAGGCACGCATTTCTCTTTTATTCTCTTTTATCCTCTTTTATTTCCCCTTCTACGAACATACACACATATTCCCGTGTAAACGTACATCTGGAGACCAACTCCACCACCGCGCCATTACGCAAAGAGATCTATACACTCGCGGCTATCCAGACGCCTCAGACACAGATCGTGTAGGGCCGAACTCAGTCTCTTTTAGACCTTAAGGCCACATTTAGGCCTTTGTTAGGTGTGCGCCATCGGAAGGGCGACCACGTGGGACGAAGTAATCTCCCCCCCCCTTTTTCTCTCCCTTTCATCCACACACGCACGCACCCAGGTCTTTGTTCGGTTTACGTCTCTCTCTCTCACTCACTCACTCACTCACTCACTCACTCACTCACTCACTCACTCACTCACACACACACACACGTGTACGGATTTCACGCCTTCAATTTATTAAATATAGTTATTCATTATTAATAATATTAGTAATTAAATAACTAATTTGAGACTGATTTGAGTAATATTTTGGTTATATTTACCTGATTACAGGTTGGTGCCCCAAAACGAGAGTAAACATAGTTTAATGATATTTTATTTAGATTATTAATAATTAAGTATAATTATTAAAGAATATAACCAAAGTTGACTTGATACAACCCCAACAGTAGTCATAAGCCGCTTTCACGTATGCACTCCGGATAATATCTAGATAATTGCAGGAGGACCGCTCCAGAGATTCTGCGTTCACATATGCTCCTCACAGCAGGGGACTATCCCTGTCAGAGGGGAGGGGGATCGGGGGATTTCTTGAGGTAAGACGTGAGGTAGTTAAACAACGCGGAAGTAGCGGCCGAAGCAACAGAGTCCGCTACACGACGTTATAATGAGAATATTTGCCTTTATATCAATGCTGTGTAATTCAATGGAATGACAACATCCACAAAAGAGAGGAGAACAACATACTGATGAACAGAAAACAGAATGCAGCCGTTTAAATACCTGCACAGAGATCGTAGTGGTAGCGTGCAGACACTTTAGGCAGATGACATTCTCTTCCTATTGGCTCGAGTTGAAATCTCCGGAGTATATGCGGCCGCGTTCAGACATCAGCTCACTTGGACTATCTGCGTAAAAAATACTTGGGGTCTGGCCGGAGAAACTCCGGGTAAAGTCGGTGTGAAAAATGCAGCTGTTTTCTTTAACATATAGCCTAAAGCCCCTCCGGAT
The DNA here is from genome assembly GCF_963930695.1 of Labrus bergylta. NCBI lineage: Eukaryota > Metazoa > Chordata > Actinopteri > Labriformes > Labridae > Labrus > Labrus bergylta. Next base: position 10,922,179 of record NC_089207.1, read on the forward strand.
AATCAAATCTCCGGAGTTTTTCAGGAGATGTGTGAAAAGGGGTTAGACTGGTTGTAGCTCTAGTTAATGGGCCTGCTCTCCTCGCTCTACTACCTGGATGTAAACAAGCACAATGACCAGATAGCATCTGGAAAGAGCAGCGGGGTTTGTCAGTTTTTTTTGATTGATTTTGTGTAACTAGCACAGGCACATGGACTGAAGGGAGGATTGAAGGCTGGTGGTTCTAGCACTGCTAACGTTAGCCATAGTCTGCAAATCAGTTGAAATCCTGCAGACAATTGCAGATACATTGTGCACAACTTTGACTGTTTTCAGAGGTTTTCTTACCTTTTAGTCTAGTCTGAAATAACATTTCTGTTTCACTGAAAAGGAAATGAGTCGCCTTGGAACATTCCTAGTCACATGCCAGAGAGAGCGCATAACAAAAAAGGTCAACTGTCATTCAAGCAGCCAAATTGAACAGTGTGGGATGAGGGTTAAAATAATGCTAAACAGGTGTACCTTCTGTCGTTGTAAATTAAAGTAAAGTTATAACAGGGGTCACCTCGGCCAAGATGATCAGCAGAACTGGACCTAGTCCACGGGCTGGTTCATGGTGTTCACTTCATGAAGTCGTGCTCACCTGACAACTTCATGTAAAGACATGAAGTCGTCCCATGAGCACTGAGCACACAGAAGGAAGTGGCTGTTGAACACAAATGAAAATATGTGTAATAAAAAAAGCTGTAAAGATATGAAGAGTCTTCATACTGTATGTCATGATTTACCTGCTCACTGTGAGGAGGTTAATACTGGACGTAATCTTCAATGTTAATCAGGCACATACCTGCACACCTCCTCCATTGCACCTTTTTGTAAATGCCTTTGTTTCAGACACAAATGCTGAGTTTCTGTCTCGTCCCCTCCTGCAGCTGTCGTACTTATCTCACACAGTTTTTGGACACATGAAAGTATTTTAAGTGTTTTTATAGACGTCAGTCTTCAGTAACCAATGGGATATGAGCTGAGAGCCATAGACAGGAAGTGAGACTGACATTCATTTTTCCAGTTGATAGTAAAATATGGATGATTTCTAACCTTTATCATCTGACATTTATTTATCTGTTATAACATGACAGTGCTTCCTCAGTTAATAATATATTTTATATTCAGTTTAAATTACACTTCCAGGCGTCGCTGATCATCATATTTGTTTTTTTAGTGATGGTTGTAGCATGCAGTGTGAATATTCATTTAGGATAGGACATCATTCTGTTCAAAGAGATGAAACTACAGCCCGACCGATTAATATCGGCCAATATTACTGTGTCTATAGTGACTATCGGTATCGCTACTTTATTGCAAATATGTGCAGATATTACTCTATTAATTCACCAGTTAAAAAGTTTTTCATTTTAGTATCAAGAACAAAGATCATGATGTTTTCTTTCTTAGAAACTTGATTACTTGAGCTCATGTGGGTTTATTAATACTCAACTGATTGATGAGGTTATAACTATTCACTGTGTTATGTTTTCTTTGTGTCTTCAGCAGTGGGAGCAAAGCCGGCATCTCCTCAGAATGTCAATGTCCTGAGTCTGAACACAAACTACACTCTGACCTGGGACTGGGACCACAACTCTTCAGACGCTCTCCCCGTCTCCTTCACCACAGAATACATCCCGTGAGTTTCATGTTTGCACATTCTACTGTTACACATGCTATGCTGTTTGTATTGAACCCCATTTTTTTTCCACATGGAGAAACAGGAGGTTCAAACTGAGCTCAAAGAGGGTGGTTGTGTGGAACATGGCGTGTGAGGAGTCACCACGCAGGTCATGTGACCTGACACCGTTGGACCTGCACTACCTGAGCATCTTCATCCTGAGAGTCCGAGCCAACGTGAACGGGAGTCACTCAGACTGGGTGCAGAAGAAGTTCTGCCCCGATACAGATGGTGAGTGAGAGAGAGAGAGGGGAGATGAGTGTGTGTTTTATACTTTCAGCTTACAGGAAATAACCTGAAGTGTCATGTAACCTCAAGCAAAACACAATCAGCACAAAGAAGATACACACACACACACACACACACACACACACACACACACACACACACACACACACACACACACACACACACACACACACACACACACTCTGACAGCTGAAACAAGAGACAGGATAGAGAACTGTGTGTGTTACTGTCTGACCTTATCCAATCACACAGAAGAGACTCGCGGAGATTCAATCACAATTGTAATCTGTTGATAACAGCAGGCGGTGTCACAGTGAAGTCAGCTCTAGCTAGACAGTTCTAGCTTTGCAACCAAAATAATAATTTAATTCTTTACGCTTTATGACTTCCAGGACTATGAGAATTATCAGAAACAAATGTAACACTATGCTACATTACAGAGACGCACATAACTAATAGTGAGCCTTAAGACACAGCTTTGGTACTTGATTCTGATTGGCCCATTATGCTTAAAGAAGGCACTGCTATCTGTTGATGGATCCCCGTTGTTAAGACGAACAAACCGTTACATTGAAAAGGAGATGGTTGCTGTGTTTTCCGCTCTAACTGTGGATTCCAACAGATAAGATGTTAATTGGGAGAAATACAATACACTTTTTAAAATCAATGAAATAATTGACAAATCATTATTTTGTATCAAATGTTTGATTGCCTAAGAAGCCATGTAAGTAACGGAATAACGTAAAGTGAGCAAGATGTTAAAGTGGTGAGCAGGACCCCTCTGATCACCCTGTCATTTATTATTTATCTAATTGTTTTTTTTCATTTGTTTTATTATTAGAAATCTTTCTGATTCATTACAGAGAAAGACAAAAACCTGTATTAAAGGGTAACTAAACCCCATATTTTCAGTTGTACTGCTCTACCCTGGAATTTCAAAAAAATGCATTTAGAATGTCAATGTATCAACTTCGAGAAGGGGTGGGAGGGTGTAAGACACGCCCACTCACTGCTTCACGCCAGGCGCATGTGTGTGGGTGGGGGGAGCGAGCGAGTGAGTGAGGAGAGAGAGAGAGAGAGAGAGAGAGAACGAGGCGAGTGTGTGTGTGTTCAGCAGGTGTGTGTGAGAGGCAGTGAGGCACGTTATGATGCCGGGGACCAGAGCAGAATAAGCAGGGGAATTTATCAACTTATAGAGGGGGGGGGGGCCCACATACACTTGACTCCCCACAGTTCGCCGAGTCGGGTGACGAGGCTTTTATAGGTTTGGTGATGTGGGGATGCACTCCTACGTAATACTGTACTCCACACAGCCGTTAGAATTTTTCAAACGGAAGCGCAGACACTATGCACATTTCTGACACAATATTTCAAATTTCAATACTTTGTACTCAAATGTCGAGATTGGGACTTGGATTGATCCATAACACTACTTAATACTCAAATACAGAGGTTTATAGTTGAAAAAAAGTGGTTTTAGGGGTTTAGTTACTCTTCACACTATCACACTAGCAAAGTTGTCCTGTACCGTGCTTAAGGTTGTCGATTGTCCCCCCTCCCCATTCCCCCGCTGGCCTGCGCTCACACTGCTCCAGGACTAACCGGGCCTGAGCACAGTTACGTCTTGTACACAAAAGTCATAATACAACAAATGCATGTCTTTACGTAATTATGAAGTGTGATTAGTTTACAAGACAGGCAGACACAAGAAGAAAAACAAAAAAAGAGAACAGAGAACACACTTTACTGACTTTGAGCTCATTTTTTGTCAGATACAGCCAGAACACTCATTCTTGTGCTCGTGTATGAACTGTACCTCGCTGAAGCTCACCCCTTAGAAGCGTGCCAGGGCCGAGTGATCGGAGCACTCACACTTATCAAACGAACTGGACTTTAGGGGTGAAGCGTGCTTTGGCACGGTATGGATTGCCTAATGGGAGATAATTGATATTAAACAACCTGTCTCATCTCTCTGCCTCTCTCCTGTTAGCTGCTGTGGGTCCTCCGTCCAAAGTTGATCTAGGTCCTGCAGGAGGACACCTGGATGTCTTCATATCTGACCCTCTAACCAGTGCCAACATCTCCATGAGGGAAGAGCTGCAAGAGCTGTACTACCACATCCTGTACTGGGAGAAATCTGAGGACACACAGGTAGGAACATACTCTGAAGACACACAGGTAGGGACACACTGAGGACACACAGGTAGAGACACACTGAGGACACTCAGGTAGGAACACACTCTGAGGACACACAGGTAGGAACACACTCTGAAGACACACAGGTAGGGACACACTGAGGACACACAGGTAGGAACACACTCTGAGGACACACAGGTAGGAACACACTCTGAGGACACACAGGTAGGGACACACTGAGGACACTCGGGTAGGAACACACTCTGAGGACACACAGGTAGGAACACACTCTGAGGACACACAGGTAGGGACACACACTGAGGACACTCAGGTAGGAACACACTGAGGACACACAGGTAGGAACACACTGAGTACACACAGGTAGGAACACACTGAGTACACACAGGTAGGAACACACTGAGGACACACAGGTAGGAACACACTGAGGACACACAGGTAGGGACACTCTGAGGACACACAGGTAGGAACACACTCTGAGGACACACAGGTAGGAACACACTGAGGACACTCAGGTAGGGACACACACTGAGGACACTCAGGTAGGGACACACACTGAGGACACACAGGTAGGGACACTCTGAGGACACACAGGTAGGGACAAACTGAGGACACACAGGTAGGGACACACACTGAGGACACTCAGGTAGGAACACACTGAGGACACACAGGTAGGAACACACTGAGTACACACAGGTAGGAACACACTGAGTACACACAGGTAGGAACACACTGAGGACACACAGGTAGGAACACACTGAGGACACACAGGTAGGGACACTCTGAGGACACACAGGTAGGAACACACTCTGAGGACACACAGGTAGGAACACACTGAGGACACTCAGGTAGGGACACACACTGAGGACACACAGGTAGGGACACTCTGAGGACACACAGGTAGGGACACACTGAGTACACACAGGAACACACTGAGGACACACAGGTAGGGACACTCTGAGGACACACAGGTAGGAACAAACTGAGGACACACAGGTAGGGACACACTGAGGACACACAAGTAGGAACACACTGAGTACACACAGGTAGGGACACACTGAGGACACACAGGTAGGGACGCACTCTGAGGACACACAGGTAGGAACAAACTGAGTACACACAGGTAGGGACACTCTGAGGACACACAGGTAGGGACACACTGAGGACACACTGAGGACACACAGGTAGGAACACACTCTGAGGACACACAGGTAGGAACAAACTGAGGACACACAGGTAGGGACACACTGAGGACACACAAGTAGGAACACACTGAGTACACACAGGTAGGGACACACTGAGGACACACAGGTAGGGACGCACTCTGAGGACACACAGGTAGGAACAAACTGAGGACACACAGGTAGGAACAAACTGAGGACACACAGGTAGGGACACACTGAGGACACACAGGTAGGGACACTCTGAGGACACACAGGTAGGGACACACTGAGTACACACAGGTAGGGACACTCTGAGGACACACAGGTAGGGACACACAGGTAGGGACACACTGAGTACACACAGGTAGGAACACACTGAGGACACACAGGTAGGGACACACTGAGGACACACAGGTAGGAACACACTCTGAGGACACACAGGTAGGAACACACTCTGAGGACACACAGGTAGGAACAAACTGAGGACACACAGGTAGGAACACACTGAGGACACACAGGTAGGGACACACTCTGAGGACACACAGGTAGGGACACACTCTGAGGACACACAGGTAGGAACACACTGAGGACACTCAGGTAGGGACACACTCTGAGAACACACAGGTAGGAACACACTCTGAGGACACACAGGTAGGGACGCACTCTGAGGACACAGGTAGGGAAATCACACAGCTTATAAACACTTGGCCCTGTTTATTGTGTTGCCTTTAACTTTCATTCAGACTAAATATTTGAATGCTTGCAGGCTAATCATCTTTTTATAGCAGCTTTCTGTGACAAACATTCACCTGTTTCAGTTCCTATTAGAATCCTTTGGTGAGGTCATACAGATCCTGTTTGAAGCACCTGTTACAGCAGGAAAAAATACCTAACACTTTCTGCTGTTCACACTTCTCCTTTTCTCTGCAGTCCCCAAAGGCAGCTGCTGAAACCCATAACCAGATAAATATATACAAATTAAAGAGAGCATATTAACTATAATAACAGTTTTAATTTTTTTCCCAATGCCTTATTGCTACTTGTTCTTCCTAAATCTGAAAAAGGGGTGATCTGAGGGTAGCTGATAGCTAGCTTAAGCTTCATCGGCTGCAACAATATGGTGTGAGAGCATGAATGTTAAGCCCAGGTTTTCACCCAGTAGTTATAATGTATCCATGCTCAGTGAGAAAGCATTGCTCGTTTACAAAAAAAAATTAAATCTGGCGACGTGTTTATTTAGATTGCTCACATCACAATAACCACAAAATTGCAATTAATAGCGTTGCCCCACTGTGTTTTCTCATCAGACCTGTTTAAAGACACGCCTGCTTCATGCTGTATAAGAATGCAGCTAACAGGAAACTATGGCTCCAGATAAAGAAAAGTTTTTTGTATCTCGTGAGCTTCGGTCGCCTTGAGGGTCTCACAGGAAACCCTGTCTGAGTGCACATATGCACATCCTATACCCGCATACCACAGAGACACAGACAGGTGCTCTGCTCGAGGGTTTACACTCCCTCTCGCTCACTACGCTCTGCCAATGAAAGGCGTCCGGTCCAACCTTCACAACAGGGCCCTAAGTCTCTCTCTAGACTCTTCTCCTCTGTCGCCCCCTGGTGGTGGAACGAGCTGCTAAACTCCATTAGATCTGCAGAGTGCAGCTTTAAGAAAAAAACTGAAGACCCAGCTCTTTCATGAACACCTTCACACTTATTGATATTAGTGCTGATGATGACAATGGTTTTGTTTGACAATGAGGATATTTAGGATGATTTTGATGCTGTCGATGTTGTGCTCTGTGTCAAGTCACTTCCTGTCATTACCTGTGTGTTCGATCGGACACAAAGCTGTTTGTTTGCACTTCCTGAAGTTGTTTCCTCCTCTCTAGATCCTTGCTTGCCTTGTACTTACTCTCTGATGTTCATCACTTTGGATAAAAACATCTGATGAATGAATTGTAGAACTGATTGAAAGTGTGACAGACTGAGAGGTTTTAAATTTATATTGGCAGCATGAGAGAAAAGTGGAGTTTCATCAAACAACAGATGGCACATATAATGTGTGTATATATATATATATATATATATATATATATATATTATTTACATGCCATGTAAGCCTTTAATTAGTATGCAAAGAGAAAACATTGAGTTACGCTTTAATTCATTATGCATAGAGTGCAAGAAATAATAATTGACAAATTCACCTTAAATACCTGAAATATCATAACTGATGCACACACATTCAACATGATTTCACCATAATATAAGACACGAAATATACGTCCATTTGACTGTTTGTTGCCTCAATCCAGTAAATACCCTCATTGAACTGTATGTACCTGGTTGTATTCATCAGGGGTTTCTTTAGGGGAAAATGATCTCAGTGAGAATGGAGAGGTATCAAAAGATTGTCTATCGAACTTGATCCATTTGTCTTAAATCAAAGTGTGTCTGTCTTCTCTTTCAGGATTTGAGGAGTCGCTCTTTAAACAGCAGCGTGAATATGGTGACCCTGCCTAACCTAAAGTCCTGGACCTGGTACTGTGTGAGCATCCAGACCCGCTACGACTTCTACAACAAGTTCAGCAGCTTCACCAACCCGATCTGCATGCAGACTCAAGGTGAACCATTGACACTTAACCGAGGGGCGGGATGGGACAGTGCAGAGACACACTCACACAGGGCGGATTGTTTAATTCTTTTATTCAGAGTACTTTCAAGTATATAACATACCTTAGAGGGACCTTTTACTTGTGAGAGGTCTTCAGTTTTAGATTGCACTTTGACTCTGACATTTCTGACTACCTTTTCAATCCACGCCATCAAGTTAGTGTGGTTGTTATTTTGATTTATAAGCTTGTGACTATAGAAATGAAATCAGAAATGCACCATTGCTGTGACATGGTTCAGGACAGCTCTGTCTGTGTCTCTTTGTGAACAGGGACCCTCCCCTGGTGGCAGATCGTCCTGTACTTTCTGGCCTCTCTTCTGGTCTTCTTTGTCCTCATGCTGTTGATTCTCTGCGGTTCCTTCTGGTGCTACAGGATCGTGAAGTTGACACTTTACCCGCCCATCCACCTGCCCAAACACTTCCAAGAGGTACGAACCAGAGACTGATCGATGTCAGATCAGCTGCATGTTTGATCACTGATTACACTTAGAGGAGACACTTGGTGTGAACTTTTTTGAGAAACTTGGGCACAGTTTATTGAGCTTCTCACCCTCTGATCTCTTCATCCAACCCCCTTTAGTATCTCCAAGACTCCCCCAGCTCTGATGTCCCCCGCCTCCTCACCCCGGACTCTGAGTCAGAGCTCCTGTGTGAGGTGACTGTCTGCCCAGAGCCCCTGGTCCTGGAGGTCCACCAACCACCCCCTGAGGATCTGGAGGAGCCCCACCCAGACCTGGAGCCCGACATCAGGTGTGCTTTATCTCTTTTTTTAAGTGCCTTAATGTAGGAAGGACTACTTCCTGTGATGATGAAAAAACAGTTCACCAACTTGAGGGTGGGAGCAAAATGTCTGCTGGAGATGTAATTTGTTAAATCCATCTGAAATTAAAAGAGCTAGAGCAGGAAGGAAAGGATTCTGTCTTTGACAACATCAAGTTGAATGTGTTCTCTGATCACGTCATTATGTAAGCGCTAATGACACATACAGGTGTGTGTTGTTGTACAGGGTGTTCTAATAAAAATGATCTCATGTCGTGTGGTGTTTTGCAGACACAGTCGACAGGACAGCGGCGGGAGCAACGACTCAGGAATTTACTCCACAGGAGGCAGCTCCGGTCTGAGGCCATGCCCCTCACTGTCCCATGAGGGGGGCCGAACCTCCTGTCAGGACATTTATGACCCCCAGCAGGTAAAAATGAAGGACATGACCCCGGGGATCAGGAGTCAGCTGATCATAGACGAGGGCGTTCTCGACATGAGTGTGTGACGAGGATTATGAGGAGGAGGAAGATGAAGCGGGGGTGAAAAGGATGAAGGTGTGAATATGTTAAATGTGATGAGTTGTGCAGCGTGCCTTCGTCTTAGTCTTCGTCGTGATCAGAGGATCTAAAAACTTATAATGAAGAGAGAGACGCCCACCGAGCACGCTCCACTGCCGTGTGGACAGGTGCTTCAGGTGATCAAGCAGGAAGTGATGTAACATGTAGTGCAGCCTGTGAGTGATTGGCAGCTGATCTCTGTAGGTGCTGTTTGTCTCACAGTCATATTTACCTTGTTAGCATACGTAGCTTACAGCATGAGTAGACCTCCATCCATCCATCCATCCATCCTACACGCATGTGTGTATGTGTGTGTGTTGTCATGCTCTCATTATGATTCTTATAGAATCTGGGATGTCAGTTAGGTCGTTTTTATTTGTATGTTTTGTATGTTTTTTTTTTTAATTATGTTCTGTTTTTTATATTCCTGAATATTATCATCATGTTTCTCTGCATCATGTATGACTTCACACTGTACAGTTTCTTCTCTGTGTTCTTATACAGTCTATTACAACTCTGTCATTTTCATGGAGTTATATTTGTGCCCAACTCCTGAGCAAGCAGCGAGACAACATAATGTGTGAGCAGAGATGAGATTCATCAAGATACATCCGGATTTCCATGGGAAGGGGTGATTCTCATAAATCATGAATATTTGTGTAAAAAAATAAAAAAGAATAAAAAGAGGTTTTGACACAATTTTCAAAGAAAAGGGGTAATAGGCTGTTGAGCTCTATCTCTCTCTCAACTTTGCCTAAATGCTCGCTCAACATGGCACAGCCTCCCATTTGGAGACAGAGGAAGGTACATTCTGATTGGCTGCCTCTCCTCTGTATTGGGTGCAGTCTAACCTCACTTCTGTTAAGCTGAAACAGCCACACCCTCAAATATACAGAATCTCATTTTAGCCTGTAAAATGTTTGTTTCCCTGCTCATAATCTCAGGGTTTAGGTACAAATATGAACCCTTACAAAACGTCTTTATTATCAATGTGTGGGCGACATTTAGAGACAACCAGTGATGTGACTTAAACTTTAAATAAACTTTATTTAACCCTGTCACAGAACAGAACAAAGAGCCTTAAAAGAGAGCATACTGGACTTCATGAATAATTCATTATTTATCTTGTAGAAAAAATGACTTCCTGATGTTTCATTGACAGGATTGGACGTCTCAGTCTCCTCCACATGCTGCCTATTGTCATAATGAAAATTGTGTACTGCTCTGGTTTTAATGTAAAACATACAACTTTAATAAATCACCTCGACACAGAGCTTCAGTGTGTGTGTATGTGTGTGTTTGTATGTGTGTTCATCTCGTGATTTTTCTGTTTTCTCTGTGATTATTTGTGCTGACATAAAACCAGAAATTAGTAGGCCTAGGCTGTAAAGTTAAAGCATATGGTAGCTTTCTGTTGGAGCCGTGAGGTAGGTTACTGTCACTTAGAGAGAGAGAGAGAGAGAGATCTTCAGTGCTATCTATGAGAGGGTTAGAAGTGATTCAGGCAGTTGACTTTAAACCCTCCTGTAAGATTGTTTAACAAAACCGTGGATTAAAGGAATTTGTTGTGTAAGTTTTACTTAAGAGTTCTGTAGAAGTTTTTTCCTCTTCAAGTGAACATACACGAGTAAATACAAGGCCATTTGATCTGCCACCCACCACAGAAGTGTCAAGCCCCACCATAAGGCGGCCCTGTGGGGCTAGCCGCAAACCATACATTGACCCATTAAAAGACACTAACCACCTTAACAAAAGTCAAAACAAACGGATTTATTACAATATGACCCACTGAATGATAACAAAGATCAAAACAGAAACAAAAGACAACAGACAATCCCTGACTGAGCAGCACAGCAGTCCCAACTCAAAATGCCTCTCTTTCTGCAGCCAGCACTGGCCTTTTAAGCACTGAGGCCAGGTGTACCTCGTTGTGCAATTAGTAGCTTCACCTGGGCTGGAGACAACAGAAGGGACACAGGGCACAGGGACACATACAGCCGTAACAGAAGTCACATGTTAACTTTCAGATGTAGGCTACTTTATTAACATTTTGCAATTTTAAATATTTTGTAGTTGTCATTTAGTGAAAATGAATACTGAAACATTTTCTTTTTGATGCAAACAGAAAGTCCCTTCGTTTTTACACATTTCAAACACAGCAGCAGTTCTAAGAGCTGCACAAACCTGTGACCTCCATTCAATGTAACACTGATGGAGCTGGGAGCTCAACCTGGTACAAAGTTTTGAGATTCATATATTTTACACACGGTCCCTAAACAAGTACAATAATACAAATTACTCAAATAAACTAAATAACGAGCTGTAAAAAACTGGTTAAATTAAGATTGAATGCATACAAGTTAATCAGGAAGTAGTTATCTCACGTAAACAGGAAGTAACTCTGATGTAAACAGGAAGTTGCTCTCTGATTGTCTCACTCAGAACTTCTTCTTTATTCTGACGGTAATCACCCTGTGAGGGGAAACTGAATGAATTTATACTCTAAATATTTTGGAGAAAGATTCATCTTCAATAAAGTGTTTTTTCAAAGTTAAACTTGATGTTTTCTAAAATGGGATACAATCACACTCAGAAATGATTATCTATAAAGTTTAGAAGCCATTTCTGTCTGAAATTTTTACCAATAAAACAGCTTCAGAAGAATTTATCAGGTCCACAACTCCTGTAGAAACATTATGCTCTGCCCCCTTTAAGTTAAAAAAAACATGAATTTACATTTAAATATATATATTATTTATATATTTTTTTCTTTCACACCTTTACCTGTGATTTGCTGCAGGTAAGATATTTAGACCATAATGATACTGAAGAAACGGCAGAGAGTAAGGATTGTGCCATCAGTCCCCGGTTTCCCCATAGTCACATTTACAGTAAAGGGGAGTGTCCGGAAGTTTTCCCAGCAGGTATTACTCATGATGCATTCACTTGTTGTTGGACTAATCGGGCAAAATAAGGAAGAAGAGAATGAAGTATAAATGTGAAGAAAAAAGTTGAAATGTTGAGTAGCTGAAATACAGTGTCAGGGCACATGGTAGATGAACTTGAGCTTGTATAGCGACTACTCAGAGCGTTTTTATACCGCAGGTCACACCTACCCATTCACACACTGATGGTAGAGGCTGCAATGTGAAGTGTCCATCAGTATTAACTAATCCCATTCAGACACATTTATACACCGCAGACGAAGCAGCGGGAGCAACTTGGGGTTAAGTGTCTTGCCCAAGGACACATCTGACATGTTGCTGCAGGACCTGCAGGACTTTTCAGTTGAGAAACGGACAACTCTACCACTGAGCCACAGCCGCCCTCATGTACTGTGTATGCAGCTCAAATTTGAGAACAAAGTAGACATTTTGCGAAAGTGTATTTCAACCCTGATTTTTTTTTCTACTTTTGCTTGACATTTTGACTTAATTCTCAAAATTGTATTTCATCTTCATTTCCAACATTTGAACTATTTTTTCTTGACTTTGTTCCTCGTTATTTTGACTTTATCCTCAAAATGTTATTTTAAGCTTTATTCCCAACATTGCTACTTTTTTTTTCAAGTGCATAACAGAAGAAAAAAAACCTACTCATTTATATTTATATGTATATTTATATATCTCATCAGGCCCTAACTGTCTTCCATAGAAAAATGACCTTGTGTGGAAAACAGAAAAAATAAGTTTGTGGCCAAGTTTGTAAAAAAAAAAAGTTGTTGTGGATTTTTCTGTTGGTAATGAAACATCTCAAGTCAAAGTATTTTGTCTTTGTGTATTTTATTGCATATAGTAAAAAGTTATTTTGTAAGTGGTAATCAGCTACAAAAGTAACAATAGTCACAATTGCATCAAAGATTCCCGGGGCAGTTTCGGTTGCAGAGCACCAACAGAAAGTCCTTTGTCAGGAGGGCACTGATCGAGGGTCATGCTGTACCCAGATCCTGAGGAGTGTTGCTGTTGGAGATACAGACCGAGGCCATACAGAGAAACAGTTTCTAATTACTAAATGATGCACGAACATCCTAATCTTTTAAAGTCAAAGGAAGGCAACAGACAAATAGTATTTTTCCACTACAAAGTTCACTCATAATTGTCTATGGTTGGTTTCCGACTTGCTGATGTGATGTCAAATTAATCTGAAAAAGGTTGGATAGGAGCAAATGTGCTGAGGGCAACCACCTTTATTCATTAATCAGGACTCTTGCATTTATTTTTTTTATTGTGTGTATGTTAGTAAGTCATTTTTATGGTACATTAAGAGTGACCAAAGGTTGACTTTGCAACAAGTTAGATGAGCCTGCGTCATCTTTGATGTGTTAATGTTTCCATAATAAGACTTAAAGCTTGTGTAAACACTGAAACCTGAAGAACAACTTCCCAACTCGACAAATTCAACGTCCATAAAACCAGACTGCTTCAAAACACAACCAGTACCGTCGTTGTCTTTGTCATTAATGTTCTATTAAGTGAAATCAAACACATTTTTGCGTCATTTTCTAAGATAATAAAAACATCTTTAATGTGTGAAATGAGCCATCATCCAGTCTGTTCTCTGCATCTCCATCACTGTCTGGTTTAGATCTGCATCCAAACTGGACAGACACAGACTGCAACGAACAATCAGGACTGCAGAAAAAAAAAATCATTGAAAGTCCCCACCCAGGACTTCCATTGGTCCAGGACCAGGAAACGGGCAGGTGGCATCACGGTAGACTCCTCACCCCGGACTGTTGTCTTATTTAGTCGTGTAGGCGTACATATTAGTCTTTGCTTATTTTATATTTGTTGTTAATATTACATTTGTATACATTGTACATAGAGAGCACAGTTCACCGAAGCAAAGAAATCCGAGGAGCCCCTGAACGCAGCACACTCGCTGTTATTTCCCAATCTGGACAGAAAGGAAGTGCCGCTGTCAGGACTGGTATCAATGGATTAAATTCAGGTTATTTCTGTTTGAATATGGAGACAGAAGAGTCCGGACCCTCGTTACAAATGTATATATGACGTGACGCCACGATGATTTTGATGCTGCTGCTGCTCACTCAAGCCTTTCTCTCAGGTAACTAACGGCAACCAGTTTGCCTTCAACCAAAGTAGCTAAAGTTAGCCAATCATGCTAAAACTACGAGGCAACATTCAGTCCGTGTGTTTGTGAGAACTGAAACCTAATTTAAACTTAACTAAGATACATTTACACACAATGCTAAAAAGTCAAGCCTCCTTTTATGAACGATATAACCAAACAAAGCCTGGCTCTGTTTTTTATTTAGCTGCTGAACTAGCAAACCAGACCCCGTTTAAAACATGTCTGCTTTAAGCTTTCTGCGGGGCTGGACGTGCAGAACAACACGTAACTATAAAATCAACACATAACAGGGTGCAGTGGTAATATAGGGGCATACATTTGATTATTCTAACAACAAGTAACAAGTAAGTTGTTTATTGAAATCAAACAGGCCAGGTTTCCACATTTGTGCCTGACCTAAATTTAAAGTGGAGAGTGAGAAAAAAAATCGATATCAGGATTTTCCTTAATCGATATCGAATTGGGAAAATAATAATTGCTATGCATTGATGAATTCATATTATTACAGTAGATACAGTATGATCACAATGTAAACACTCCTCTCTGTTTGCTGTTTGTCATAAAGAGTGACAAAAAAAACCCCAACAACCAACTCGGGTTGTTATAATTCTAGTGAAATAAATCAATATCGACACCTGTTTGATACCACGGCAACAAAAATAGAAGTCCTAGGGTTTACAGCAAACACCTGCACACTGTCTAAATTGCACAAATACGTTGGCAACGTTTCAGTAGCGTCACAACTAGGGATGCAACGATTCACGATACTGGGTTCGTGATACGATTCTCTCACGATTTCTTTTACAAAAAGAGACTGTAGACTAATTATTACTGAAAAAGATTCCTTTAGGGGCTGCAAACCCACTTGTCAGGGGGATTTGGCCTTTTAATGTGTGACACATTTCAAAGAAAAAGGGGTAATACGCTGTTGAGCTCTATCTCTCTCTCTCTCTCAACTTTGCCTAAACGCTCGCTCAACATGGCACAGCCTCCCATTTGGAGACCGAGGAAGGTACATTCTGAGGAGGAGGTGATTGGAGCTTCTCATCGTGGTGTTCGATTAAATGCTGCATCATGTTGGTTGTGTTATTAGTGTAGTTCCCTTTCTTCTTGCAATATTTGCACACGGTTTTTGTCTCGTCCGTTATCTTCTCACCGCTTTCATTTTCTGTCTTGGGGAAGCCAAAATGCTTGCACACCTTCGATCTGAAAGTCGGTGGTGCGTCCTCAATTTCAAAATCGTGCTCTGCAGCTGCCGACCGCCTCTGCTCTACAGCTGCTTTACATCCCTAATCAACTCATCCTTATAATTGTTCTTTAGTTTCTGTGAGACAAAAAAAAAAAGTCTGTGTGAAATAAGGCGCTAACATCATGTTCGTCCTCTGTCTTAGTGCTGAGTGAGGAGCCTCCACCCCCCCCACAGCACGTACATGTTAATAAGTGGCTGCTGACATGGACCCCTCCCACCGCAGAGACAGACCTCACCTACACCGTCCAGAGCAGGTGAGCTCAGCCTCTACACACAAACATTATGTAAATGATCAAATGTGTCACTTAAAGATTAATAGAATTAATCTAAGACAAATGTTGTTGATGCATTTCCTGTTGCTGAAGTGATGTTTAGATCCAGACTGGCCAATAGAGAAGAATTTTACAGCCAAGGTCCCGCCCACCAGATTAAGCGTGACCCCAAAAATATAGAAATATGTTTTTAATTGTGTCAGTTTTTTATAATGTAGAATGTGACGTTTTCATCTTCAGTTAATGCATCTTAAGGACACATCAGTAACCTGATTGGTCCTCTCCTGTTCGCAGTTTCCATAGCGACGAGTGGACAGACGTCCCCATCTGTGTCCATACGGCCTCCACCTCCTGTGATGTCGCTCTCACAGCAGCAGAGAATGAGCATGGCTGTGTGATGCTGCGAGTGCAAGCAGAGAGACGGGGACTGAAGTCGACCCCAGTGCAGGCCTGCAGCTCACAAAGTGAGATAACTCACATTTGAACTCACCTATCATTTTGAAACTGTACCGTGAGTTGCGTGCAATTCTCTGCAGGCAGATGTTTCGCTGCACAACACCTGTGCACACAACGAGGGGGACAGAGAGAGTGCATGTCATCCGTCCAAATGTAACTTTGTTAACCTGTGCAGTGTGTGAACAACACTGCAGACTGCAGTCTCTGACAAACAGACAAACGGCTCCAAGCAGCTGCACTCGTCACTCTAACTGCTCTGTTTATTATAAACTGTAAACTAGTCATGTGTGAACTTTGGATGTGAAGTGTTTTTAAAATAGTAAGAGCTGCTGTTAATGATCTCATTATTAATAATCCTAAACAAATCATATCAATAACAAAATTGAATTTGCACAGCAGAGAGTATGAAGTCATCCGACTGGTCACAGACTTCTCTCAGCATCCCCAACTAAACTCCAGCGTCCCTGTCTGACACCTAGCTCCTCGTTGTCATGGTGATAGTTTTGAAAGGTGGGGTATAATAATTGGAGGATGAGGAGGAGCAGAGGGTATACCAGCTGTTTGGTTTCATCTGAGAAATCTATGATGACTTAGTTTTAACTGCTGCTTTAGTGAACGGAGATCATTTTATCAGTCCAATAATAGAGTATTACCTTATGTTGTAGTTGAAAATTTCACCACTAGATGTCACTGTTTTTCTTGTACACCAACTGTAAATGAAGGCTCTAGGCACTTCATAATGCTTTGTCATATTTGACAAACATTTTAGTCTCAGTTTGCTGATAAACATCAGTTAACAGAAGTTACACTCCATTAAGTAAAATGCTGCTCACTGATTGGTCACATGGAGTTCAATTCTCATTTCTGACACAATATTTTTATTTATGACGTTACGCTCTGCAAGTTGAGATGAACCTTACGTCTCCGTGGTAACTAAACAATGACACAACAAGTTTACATGCAGGGTTAAGTGCGGACTTCAGACCAGAACTGAAGACACAACTTAAACACAGGAAGCTGGTGTGACATGAGATGTAAACCAGGTGTGAACAGGACTCTGTTTGTCCTCCTGCAGGTGACTCCTGCACACCTGAGGTCAGCCTGTCAGGCCGGCCCGGATTTCTCACCATTCACCTGAGTCGTAACCACAGCCTGGCTCAGAACCACGCCGCCCACGCTGCGCACAGAGTCCACTACAGCAGAGAGGGAGACACAACACAGGTGTGTTTACTGAACCCATCCAAAGCTTGCCAAATTACCCCTCTCTGTGTCTCACCTGTTCATTTACCTCTCTTTCCTCTTCCTCAGCTCTCTGAAGACTCCTACTCCTCTTTCACCCTCCCACAGCTGGAGCCGGGGCAGCGTTACTGCGCTCAGGTGGAGTACATCCTCCACAGTCGGCCCGTGGGCCCACCCAGCTGCTCCCTGTGTGAGCTGGTCCCCTACTCAAGTGAGACTGGTAACTCTTATACTGTTTACTAGTAGGAACATTTAATCAGAGACTTTTATACAATCAGACTGCTTTTGATCCGCCCCCTGGACATCAGAATCTCTTCATCAACACATCTAGCATCGTGTGTGTGTTTGTGTGTGTTTCAGGTACAGTGGTGAAACCAGTTGTGGTAGTGTGTGTGTTCATAGTTTTGGTCCTCGTGTTGACCGGCACAGCTTACGTCTTCATCTGCCAGCAAAGGAGGATCAAGCAGTGGCTCCGCCCTCCATATGCGATCCCAGAAGATGTAAGCTCACACACCGACACACATATATAAACACGACACACATATATACACACAGTGACCCACACACACACCAGACTCCGTTTTCACCGTGTTTGTGTCACATAGCTCAGGCTCTCTGCGTGTGTAAGATCCTAGGTGAAAATGTGAAGTTTAAAGGGACAGTTCAGATTTTTTGTGAGTAAATAAAGGGACGGGGATCGTTCATTTTATTGAAACCATTATCAAGATTCCTTTTAAGGATCAGACCTTATCGATACTTTTCTTTTATTTGGCGGAATACAAAAAAAGACCTCTGAAATTTGTCTTCCAAACAAGTGTAATTATTCAAGTTTTTACATCATGTAAAAGTATGTGATACCATTTAGTTAGCTAACTAGCTTTTATGCTGATGATTTCAACATTGCATTACTGTTTTTAACTAACAGAACTTTTGTTTGGGTGATTTTACCACTCTGCTTTGAGTAGAGAAGGAGCAGGATGAGTTCACTGAGTATTTTTTTACCCTGAAGACAATCCATGGAGCTGCATTTTGGTTTAATTTGACGCCCTATGATGTTTAGGCTTGTTTGCTGGCATTTCCACTTCATTCAAAAACTTAATTGGACGATATGTGTTTGTTAATGCGTAATTGATTTCATTTGAAATACCTGACTTGACTCCAGAACTAATAAGATCTGTTGAATGAGAAAAGTGAAAGTAATCAAAAGTTTTCCGTTGGACACTGCCAGTGTCTCGTAGAACTCCCTTCTTCCTCGTTCCACATACCAGTACATGTCTTTGCATGTGACAAAAAGGAAACTAGAAACGGCGCAGCGGAGTTGCTGCTTGCTGCTTCTCACAGTGTCGCTCGCCGGCTATTAGGACACAATGGATCAAGCTGATTTCTTATTGAGCAGCATGCTGTTAAGACACAGTGTTACATACATCATCTCCAGCTGTGTAACAATATCTTAAGTTGTGTAAAACGTCCTCTGGCTGTGGTAACATCTGTTTAACATGCATGTTCTGATGTCATCTCGCTTCCTGTGCAGACATGTCGCTTATGTGTCTTTAAATTGCACAGATTTATTTCACTCCTCGCCTGCGCGTGTCTCCGTATAATCTGTAGAGAGCAGACCATTTTAATTGAATTATTTTTATTATGTTTGTTTGTTTTCCTCTCCTAGTTCCACTGCCAGCGTCACTTCCCCGTCTCCACCTACAGCCCCACTGAGGAGCACTTCGATGCCATTACCTTTGTCACCCCAGTGAGATCACTGAGACCCACCTGAGGAGGATTTCACTTGAGGAGGGAGAACTCTAAATAGAAAACAGTTGAATATGATCTTCATTCAGCAGAGGAAAGACTGAAGCACACACACACACACACACACACACACACACACACACACACACACACACACACACACACACACACACACACACACAGGTATGATATATACCTGTTTGTTTTAGCATTAAGTGGTGTCTAAAAAGATTCAAAGAGTGAAAATTATTTCAGTGAGGGAGGTTTTGTTACACTCATTCAAAGATCTTTTACAGAATTTTTAAACTGCATTATTTTGTGCGATTTCATAATGTGCCATATATGCTTGCGACTTTAAAATGTAACTTCAAAACTAATTTTGCAAGTTGTCCTCATGTGTCTTTTGCCATTTTAACACACATTACACAGGGGAGGAGGAGGGGTCTCAGGAGGCAAGACATGACCTTAAACTGTTTTAAACACGGACTAAGGCTCAGTGATGTCGCCCATTGGTTACTGAAGTGGGCTTTGGAAGCCAGTGAATGGCAATTGCCATTGCCAAATGCTTTCTCAAACACATTTTCGGTCAACCTAACAGGCGGACAGCTGACGCCTCCTGACAAACGGCTGCACTGCGTCCACCCAACAGTAAGATCAGGTACACGACTTCATATAAACAAAAAACAGATCAGTTACCGTCCTGTGATGAGCCTGATGAAGGCCACGAGACAAAATGCGTCGGTCTGAATTGTTAATAAAGTTGATCTTCTTACTACAAGTGTTGCTGGAGCATTCTGACCTCTTCGAAGCCTTTCACTCTTCATGCACCTTGTCAGTTGGTGAAGTTTGTGCCAGAAAATCCTCTTCTTTTTTTTTTTAACCAGACTGTGAGTTATGTTTGTTTTAAAAACAGGCTGGTGTATTTGCCTTCAGGGGCTTCTGTAGCCAGCCTCAAGTGGACACTAGAGGAACTGCAGGCGTTTGCACTTCCAAATTTGCTTCATTTTTTAACACCGCTACAACATGACCTAAAAAGAACGAAACATAATAAGCGGACAAAGCAACAGAGACCGACAATGTGACGTTGCTTCTTGTAGTTCAATGAACAGAAAACAAAATGAAGCCTTTTCATTACGTGCACAGAGATGGAGTCGGTCATGTGACTTTCTGGAGCCTCTGTAAATAAATCAGGCAGCACATTTCACACAATCAGCTCAATGATGATATATGTTTATAGATTGATAAGTGGGCGTAAGGTTTAAATGCCTGCGATCGTCTGTGATTCAGCTGATAGATGACTTTAATGTAATGTATGAAATACACCTTTCTATCTTGTTGTTTCAAAGATACTAATAAATGTACACAACAAGAACATGAAAAACTTCCAGTATTTTCCAACAGGCTTTTCTTTATTTCATGTGTTTCGAGCTCTTTACAAATGAGACTACTGATTACAAAGATGACGGGATAAAACCCTGAATCCCACAACCTCATTTTTGTCCTCATTTTTCTTCTATGCAGGTCAAAACTTTGTGGCACGATAAAAAAAATGTTTTCTGTGTCTAAAGGTGAAAATCCAGAGGATCAAATCCTCTGTAAAATACTGAAACTACAGCAGTCTGCTTCACTTTGTTCTAATCTTAAATACTTAAAATGTCTTAAAATGACTAAAGTTTATCTGTACAGAAAAAAAACATGAGTTCTTACATCTTAAGTTACATGGCCAGCAAAAACAAGAGCGGCAAGACAGCAACACCTTAATGACATCTGACCCTGAAACAGAGTGACAGAGACTCACCTGTCGACAGGAGACACAGACGCACACCTGCCGACAGGAGACACAGACGCACACCTGCCGACAGGAGACACAGACGCACACCTGTCGACAGGAAACACAGACGCACACCTGCCGACAGGAGACACAGACGCACACCTGTCGACAGGAGACACAGACGCACACCTGTCAACAGGAGACACAGACGCACACCTGCTGACAGGAAACACAGACGCACACAGACGCACACCTGTCGACAGGAAACACAGACGCACACCTATCGACAGGTTTCAGGAATGCACACCTGTTGACAGGTTAGTCAAGCACCGCCCTTTCCACAGGAAACACAAACGCATACCTGTCAACAGGTTACAGGAAAGCACACCTCTCAACAAGTAACACAAACGCACACTTGTCAACAGGTAACACAGATGCACACCTGTCGACAGGTAACACAAACCTGTTCTCTAAAACATAATACTCCAGTGAGGTGTGGACCAGTTTGAGCAGCTGACTGACTTCAGTGCGTTTAGACTGAAACATCTTAAATAAATATACAAATATGAAGTCCCTTATCTAAAATACAGGCTTTCAATTATTTCTTGTGAAGACACAGAAACAGTTTGAACACAAACAAACATTTTACAGCAGGAAACATGAAGCGATCCAGTAAAAAAGACCCACAACACTCACTGTCAGTGTGTGTGCCTGTGTTTGTTAAAATACACCATCTACCCCCATAGATCTTCAGTGCGGCCAAACTTGTAGACGAGTGTGCTGCAGGGGAGACAAATAGAAAAATTGATTACAGCATCGAGTGTCATCAGTGTGGATCAATAATTTGACAGGATCAGAGCTTAGCTACAATCGTTCGCTCTCTTCAGACTCCTAGATAAAAACACACATCTCAGCCTCAGTCCAGCCACACAGACCACAGGACCGACCGCAGAGAGAGCTCAACGGGTTCCAGGTTAACACTCAGTTATCTGGCTTCAGTTAGCCTGACAAACATCCTCACATCCATCAGCCCACACAGATTCAGGTTCACGCCTTACTCACCTGAAAAAGATGAAGGCGTTCTGAAAGAACACAGCCAAACCAGGAGCCACTTGGTTCTCTGAAGAACACACACAGAGAGAAAGTCAGACACGCAACAATCTGACACAACAACAACGAGAGAAATGGGGAGAGAATATGAAAACTCACTGGGCACCACGTATGCTCCAAACAGGATCCAGATGGAGGCGATGAGCGAGCCAAACATCATCATGAAGCCGATAAACAACCAGAGACGAGCTCCTGCGAGGACACAGATATCTTCATCATCATCATCACAACCACCACCTTCATTGTCATCACCATCACCTCTGTCACCATCACCACAGTCATCATCATCGCTAACAGCAGCAGTGTGTGACACAAACAGGTCAACATCATACACGAAGAAAACGTTAACAAACACATGCATCCATGCAGGACACTGAGCTACACACAGACTCAAAGATAACATCCAAACATTAAAGAGTGACACACACACACCTGTCCTGCCCAGACAGCCCTCTCCATACGTGTCTCCTCTCACCTGGCCGTTAGACACCGCATTGATCCTGAAACAAACACACACAGGACACAGTTACACACAGCAGACCTGCACGACACAGACTAAGTCCCATCAGTCACTGGATGCTTACTTATATCTAAAAGCTTTTCTGCTGTGAGTTTTAATTATTAGAGTTTTAACTTTATGTGTTCCTTTTTTTTTAAAGCCAATGATGTCATTATCAGTCTGGGTAATTCTTCTGTCTTTGTGAAGCATTTTGTAACTTTGATATCAAGAAGTCCTCTGTCAAAACTTTGTTATATACATGAGGATTGATGGGTGCCCTGTGCACAGCCTTGCTACTTCAGCTGGAGCAGGAACAGACAGCTTTCAAGATCAGAGTAATCCAGCATGTTCATATATTCATGAAGAATATCACGATGGAGGATGAGAAACTCACATGAAGAAGGCTATGGTGGAGAAGACGCCGCAGGTGTGGAAGGCGTGGTTCATCTGCTCCTGTAGCGGATACGTCACTGCTGCATCGATCATGATCCACCAGCCTGTGAAGAACTGAGAGTGCAGAGAATACAGAGGAAACTGACTTTGAAGAAAAACTTTTAGAAGACTAATGTCTGTCACCCTCTCACATCTAAAGACAAGGTGTCAGCAACTCCCACAGTTTTTAAGTCAGAAACTAAGATCTAGCAAAGACTGGGGGATCATGCAAAGTCACTATCACTAACTTTAAGACTTGAACTAGATTCAATTTCCCATCACGCATCTGGTTACTGACCAGAACTCCAGCCCCGATAGAAGCCACAGCATTCCTCCTCTCCCCCCAGTCGATGCACTCCCACTCCGGCCAGCGGAAGTTATCCAGAAACCCGGCCATCTGCAGCGATCCTCAGTCGGCCTGTGCTCAGGTGAACCAGGTGTCCTCCTCTGGGTCTGTCTGGGCTCAGGGGACCCAGATGTTCTGTTATTCTTCAACCTGCCGAAGGTACACAGACTGCAAGCTGCTCTACTCAGAACGTCAGACCTGCCTGTGGGAGACACAGAAGTTATATTCATGCCTGATAAACGTGTTCTCTGCACGGGGTCTGACCTGATGAGTGACAGTGAAGCGGCTCGGACATGGAAACAGAACCAAGATCCATCAATGAATCAATCAAAAATTGCAGGAAAACGTCTGCAGACTGTGTACATTTCCATTCCAAAATATTGCCAATATTTTAACAATGTGATTGATATAGGTTGACTTTTACTAGAATCATATTCAAGTTTTCCCTGCTTATGTTTTTTTTTTTTTTTTAATTATTGCTGTCCTTGTAAAGCACTTTGTAACTTTATTTTGAAATGTGCTCTATAAATAAATAAATAATAATTATTATAAAGAAGCTGCACAGAAGCAAACATTCATACCATAAAATATGGATTATATTATAAGAATATAATAATATACCAACTGTTATTATACAAAGTGAATAAGTGGTGTCAAACAACCCGGTGTACCGGTAAAAAGAGTGACCATGTTACCTGGTGACTGTCAGCCGAATGCGTCTGTAGTTGACGTTTTTCTTTTTTCCTGATTAATATTTTTGTAATATTTACTTTTTATTTATTTTGATGAAACTATAACTTGTGAAACACCATTGATCATTGCTGTTATTGTGTTGATGCTTTGGCAACATTGTTCATATAACATTTGACACATAACAACGTCAATAAAGCTTTAGAAATTGTATTGATGAAAACAGAAAGAGGATCCTCGTGAATGTTTGTTTGTATATATTATATTATATCAAAATAAACTTGTAGAATATATCTTTAAGGATGACAATTATCCACAGACGCATTCGGCTGACAGTCATCAGATAACACGGTCACTTTTTACACCGTAACACGGGCTGATAGCTTCTATAGGCTAGCACATGTCAGTCTGACAGTATCATTACTAATTTCTGAATGCAGTTCGTCAGCAGCACTGAGTTAAAACAATAACTCAATGCTTTGTTCTTCTGTTTGCTTCATTAATTTATTTTTCTGTCCCGGTTTAATCAAAGATAACGTTAAATGAACGTGAGGCAGCTAGCAGAACATAAAAGCGGATATAGGCGGCTAACAGCAAGCTTAAAACACCCATTAACACCCTTACATTGAAGTTAACATTATTCAGCTCAGTTATAGCTCATGATGATTTGTTTCTTTATGTAATTTAACATGAAGATGGTCCCACCTTTTTCAAATGTCTGAGATTATTGCTTTCAGTTTCCATTCACAGACTTCCTGTATTCTTCGTCTTCTTCGAAGTTTATAGCAGGTGGCAAAAAAACATCCGTACTTGTTTTGCATCACCGCCACCTGCTGGATTGTAACTCCAATGGCGCAGATGTTTACAGTGTCACAGAGCTAATCTTATTTGGAAACATAAACTGTAATCAGTTTCAGTGTATGTATGTTTGATTGAATTCATTTGTGTATTTAAAATATGTTCTTAATCCATAATAAATTGGTAAAGATTAAAGAACAGAACGCGAGGACAGAGACGTTCCTAAAATAAACTAAATATTAGTTTGATTTATAATTTGATAAATTCACAGAATCTGACTGTGCAAACATGTTTTTTTATTCCCAATGTCTCACCTTTTAAATTTCCTCTGTGGCAATATTTTCATTTTATTTTAATCCTCCGTTGCTGCTGTAAAAAAAAAAAAAAAAAAAAAAAAAAAAAAGAAATACAAAAGTTTCACGCATCACATTTCACATCTGGAGGTTGGAATAAAATACTGTATAAAAACATCACTTTGCATGTTATTCAAAACAGGTCACAAATATGAAAGAAATACATGTTACATAGTTTAATTCAGGAACTGTCCTTCCTGCTGACATGTATGAAGCATGGTATGAAGGGAGGGGGGTGGGGGTGTCAGGTGTTTCAGAGGGGGAGGGTCTAACTTGTTTGACTTGTTGAAGAAGAGCTCGGCTGACAGCAGAGGACAACTGAACGCTCACACAGACAGATACACTGAGACTAAAGACTTCTGAATCTACAGAAGTACAGAGCGAGAGAAACATGGTGTGACTGATCATCAACGGTGAGTCCTCTCTATCTGATCAGTAACCTCTGAATACAAACTGTCTGTTTCAATCATAGACTGTAAAAATAATCTTTCAATCTGCTTTTATCAAAGTGTTTCACTGAAAATACTAAGATCCTGTTGATCGGTATGAAAGGAAAACAACACTTGTATTTCCTGTTAAAAGAACAGCTTCTGTTGCTTTTTAAAGAGTCAGAATCACAGCTGTTAAACCGGTTAGTCATGTGAAACAGAGACTGTCACAGTGACTCAGCACTTTTTTTGTCAGGAAGTACATGACTGACTGATGTGGTAGTCACAAAGAAACAGAAATATTACAAACTTCAAACATAGTTAATGTATTTACAATAAATAACTAAGCTCTCCTAACCCCTGTGTTTGTCTGTTTGAGAAAACGTGTTATTTCAGAGCAGATTTAACATGTTATCCGAGTTTGAGCTCAACTGTTTAAAACCCCATGATGTTGCAGTGCAGCTTAAAACAAAGAGTGCTATGAAACTGAAAATTGACCAAAATACCCAGAGATTCATGTTTCTAACATTGAATGATACATTTAAATAGAGAAAGACAGGCTGGTCTAAGTAATGAGGCAAATTGTAAATAAATTCTCTGAGCGTGAAGTTTCATTATTTTTGACTTCCTGCACCCAGCCTAACAGAACTCAACAACAGGGCCTTCACACACTTTGTAACCTTAATAGAACAGGACATCACTAAACATCCACCTCACCCCACTTCCCTCAGGACAGAGGTACAGAGCACTGAGGTGCAGAAGGGCCCCCCTTGGGAAAAGCCTAATCCCTACCTGAGCAAAAAGGCATCGCTGAACAGGCCAGAGTGGGAACTCTTGATTGTTGTTTGACTGCACATATAATGTCACTCTGACAGAAAGCCTGCACAGTGTGTTCACACAGGTGATTTTTCTTTAACATAAACTGAAAGACTTAAAGGTCAGATCAATAATTACCAAGATTATCAGATGGCAGAGTGGAGGGAGGTGAGAGTGAACTCACATGTCATACTGAGACACAGAGCTGTAAAGTTGAGATTCAGTCAGTGCTGCAGATATGTAGACATTTGCTCTTCTGACAGTTTGTTGCTGTTCTCAGCCTGCAGGTTCGTGGCGAGGAAGATCCGCGCTTCGGTGAAAGGAGAGGCACAGCCGGAGAAAACCAGCACCACAACATGTAGAGCGACCAAAGGTGATCAATGAGTCCTGCTGAGGCGGTTGTTTGACGCATCAAAGACCTTAAAGAGTTAAATGTTGCATACTGTGATCGACAGTGGTATGTAGTATGACTGCCAGGCGATGGTTATCTTGCAGGATGCCCGGCTAGGCTAAGCTGGTTTCTGGTGCAGGAATGAGGAAGTAAACAACAGTCAAGCTGAAAGCAAAATTCGCTAAGGTGTAGCATCCACTTAAAGTCTGAAAAAAGATGACAAGTGATTCATTTAGAGTTTTATGATTTTAAGAATTTAAGATTTAAGATTTATTTTTAGATTGGTCTGATTGTGATTATTTCCCTGTTATGATGGCCGTTGCTGTCAGTCATTTCCATCTCTGACCTATGTGTACAACAGTATGTGAGGGAGACTGATCTGATGCAGACTGTGATGTTTTTCTCAATGGTCTCCTCCTCCCAGAGTTCCCAGGGGAAGACTGGGAGGAGGAGACCATTGAGTTTTTTTTATTTTATCAACGAAGAAATCATTCCCCTTGACGATCTGTTTTTCCTGAATCAGTACGACATCCTGTGGGTTGCGCTTTTGTTTGCATACTGCATTTTGGCCAAATCAGTACTTTCTTTCTACTAGTATAGTAGCAATTTGGAACACAGGTGAGACTAATTGACAGAGGTGAAAACAATCACAGTGGAGGGAAAGCACACCAAGGGATGAAACAAAACTAGACGAGACATACTTGGGAGAACTACAAAATAAAACAGGAAACACTAAAGACTGGACTCAGGAATTACTTTACTATTACTAATAATGTGTGATAAATTCGACATAATTAAACAAGAACTCATGACATCCTTCTCCAGATTACTTTAGAGGTGTATTTAAAAAATAAAAGCGCAGGACATGCAATCAAATACAAATAAACTGAGGGATGTGATCTGACTGTCGGTGTGTTTTTTTTCTGCAGCTCAAAGGGGCGTCAGGATGAGCTCTGATCATCCCGCCTTGATTCAACCAGAATCCTCTGTTGCTCGGCAGAGAGACGACTGTGGATCCTGAAAGTAAACTGACAGCCGGATGTTCACTGCGAGGAGGAATACACACACACACACACACTACACACACGGTAACACACATGCACATCTACAGCTCACAACCTTCACAGACTCCTCCATTATAAATTAATTTCCACTCATAATTTATTAGATTACTTACCTCAGTAGTAAATGTTTCATACTTCAGACATCAGAACTTCCCCTCTGCAGATTTTTTTCTGCATTCACGCTCCATCCCCAGTACCATTATCACACACACACACACACACACACACACACACACACACACACACCTCATGTCCTCCTCCCATCATCCAGCTGTCAGGTTTCTCATCCTTCCTGTGTGAATTGCAGTGATCAGTCTGATCAGCAGAGAGAATGAAGGTCTGATCACCAAGTCCTCCTCAGAGGAATCGATCAGACTGGATCAACATGAAGACTCTGCTGAAGAAGCTGCACTCACTCATTCATCTAAATCAACCAATCAATCTTTATTTGTATAGTGCGTCATGATTTTCTATCTTTGCTCTTAGTCAGATGATCAAACTCATCTCTGCCAAGTTTTCTGGGTCAGTATTAAAACCTCTAAACTAGTGCAGCGGTGACATTTAATTAAGATGTATCAGGTAGATAGAGTTGACCTGACTGCAGCCAGATGATCCTCATGCTGCATACAGGACTGGGATGTTAGCTGACAGGATAAAATAACTTGTTTGTTTTCATAGGTTCATTGTACATATGTTTCATTAATTGCACATAGGTTCTCTATTCTTATTCCTGCACAGGTTATGCACATTTTCTTGGCACAGGTCCAATTTTTAAATTGTATGGGGTAAATTTTGTTCTATTGCAGGTTTCCTTAAACCTTTGTTCGGGTTAATAAATATGGGAGGGGGGACAGTGGCTGTGTTAGATGGGACAAATATCTCATGTCATGTGTGTGGATGCTTGGAATTTCCCTCAGAGTTAATGAAGTATCCATCCATCCCTTCCTCCATCCATCCATCCATCCATCCATCTGCTGGATGTCAACATGTTTGTAAGGCTGCAAACCAAAAAGATACATACAAAAGATGGATGCACCTAAAAATTCAGCCGGATATCCTCTTCATGAACAGATAATGATGATTCCTGCCGTCATACTTTTGTTCATTTCACTCTTTATGTTGTTAACGTGTTTGTATCTGTAAAACCAGGTAACAACAAACAGATACGAATATATTAGCTTTTATTATTAAATTATGCATTTTAACGATAGTCCCCTGACAAAACTGCAGTTGTACAAATAATACAGAAGAAGAATAATTACATGACATGGTGCAATGTTTGTACATATAGACATTTGTGTAAAAACAAACGTTTTCCCTTTATTCAAATAAATAAAAAAAACTTATAGACAAGTTAAGTAAAGTTACCACGTGCCTTTTACTTAAAGCAACATTATGTAGGATTTGAGAGACACGGCGCCCCCCTGCAGTATGGGAGGGCACATCACACCCTCATGTAGACATAAAAGCCAGTTTGAGATTTAGAAGGCAAAATGACAGGATTTCACCTCTCTGACAAACTTTTAGACTTGGCAGATTAATTAATATTGAATGAGAGAACATTGGATTAAAACAGGGAAAATTTATTTTTAATGTCATAGGGGACTTTAAGTCTGTCATTCAGGAAGCCGTGCTAACTCAAGTTGCAAAGTCCATCTGAACAATGGATCAGAATTAAAGAGGCTCCAATCTGCCTTTATCAAGTCACTGTTCCATCAAACTGACTGTAAAGCTGTTATTTAACACTAACAGCTACATATTGTTGCTTTAATCAGCCTGTGTAACTACAAACCGGGTAACTTCACGATTAATTAGTTGTCCTGGTAGGTTTCTCTTTGAACCATTGCAAACAGTGCAGAGAAAACCACTTAGTGAAATAAAAAAGGTTTCTAATGATCATAAATGGCAAAGCTATGTGGTAAAGCTACTGTTAAAGTTGCCATCTTTCTCCATTTGTTTGGATTGATAGATCACTGATGAATATCTGCATTTGAAGGGTGAAAATCATTAAAAAAAAAGTAAAGTATAGAAAAACAAACTGAAGGAAAGATTAGGCACTGGTACAGGAGGCAGTATTGTATCACCTATCTACAGAAAACAGCAGTGAATGATCTCAGGCCTACACTTGACCTCCACACATCATAAATATATTCTACTGAAATGCAGCAATAATCAGCATTTGAAGTCAGTAAGAAAAGGTTGTGCACATTTTGGAAGTGCAACAGGCTCAGTTCTATTTCCTTTCACCAATACGCTGGATGAAACTCACAGCGGCTATATTTCTGACAGATTCCCACATAGTTTACAGACAAAACCAGAAAGATTGCAGTGCTTTCTTTACTGTCCACACAGAAGAAGACACACAATCTGTGGAGCTGCTGCTTTCTGTTTGTGAGGAAACCATCCACACTGTCAGCCCCACAAAGGAGAGGTATGTCAGAGAGAGAGTACTCCTTTGTGTACTCAGACTCAGAACAGAATCGAGTCACATTTTGTAATCCTTGGTCTAATAGTCCTGCATCTAGTTTTATCTGAGTCCTTTGTCTAATCAGATGTTAAACTCGTTCTTTCTGGATGTATGTAGTACTCCATTTTCTAGTTGTACATTGAAGTACTTGATCTGGTCAGAGGATGTAGTCCTTTGTCGATTAAGATTCTGTATTCCATTATTATGTAGGGTGTTGTAGTTCTTTGTCCCATAGGATGTGTAGTCCTTTGTCTTGAGGATGCTGTAATTCTTTGTTTTAAGGATGTTGTAGTTCCTTGTCCCATGGGATTTTGTAGTTCCTTGTCAAATGATGTTGTAGTCCTTCGTACCCTACGATGTTGTAGTCCTTTGTTCTGTAGGATGTTGCAGTCCTTAGTTCCCTACGATGTTGTAGTCCTTTGTCCTGTAGATGTTGCAGTCCTAGTCCCCTAAGATGTTGTAGTCCTTTGTCCCCTACGATGTTGTAGTCCTTTCTCCTGTAGATGTAGCGGTCCTTTGTCCTGTAGGATGTTGTAGTCCTTTGTCATGTATATGTTGCAGTCCTTTGTCCCCTACAATATTGTAGTAGTCCTTTGTCCCCTAGGAATATCTAGCTGGAGGTTCTACTTCTTTGTTTAGTCTTATGTGATAGGCCTTCTCCGTGTAAGATGCTGTACTCATTCTTGTCGTCAGATGTTCTACTTGTTACGACTAGCTCGATGGGGTACTCTTTTGTCAACTCATTATTACTTCTTTGTCTAGACTGAAACAATTGTCCTTCATCTACTCTGATGCAGTGCTTTTTCCATTCCGTAGGATGTTGTTCCTTGTCTAGTCAGAAGTTTTAACCAGTCTGATTTTTTGGATTATGTACCCCTTTGTTCTAGTCGGACATTGTAGTTTGTCATCTTGTTAGATTTCATACTCCTTTGACTAGTCATGAAGGAGTAGTCAGGTTTTTAATCCTTACTCTTGTGGGATATTTTACTTTCATCTTGTTGGTTGTTGCTCTCTTTTGTGGGGTAGTACCTTGTACTCCTTGGTCAAGTTGGGTTTTGTAATCCCTTTTCTTATTAGATCAGGTACCCTTTTGTCTTGTAGATGTAGTACTCCATGTATTCAGATGTAGTACTCCTTCACATTGTCCCTGACAGCGTTGTGGAGGTGAAGCTCCGTCCTGATGGGGGTCTCCATGCTGTGATGGTGCTCCTTCTCCTGCATGCTGTCATTGTTCTTCTGAACCTGTCTCAGGTACAGGAGACGGGTCACCACAGCCAGGATACAAACAGTGATGAACACCGCTGCTGTCACCACACCTGAGAAGTAGCAAACACGTACACATTAAAGGTGCCATTTCAGATACAAGCAGATGCATTCTTGGTGGTTAAACTTAATAATGTAAAACTTGTTCACTGTTTCCTTTATACTTTTTTCTGAACCCCTTTTTGTATTAGAAAGCTTGAAAGAGAAAGTTTGGAGATGGAGTACCTTGAGAGGACACTTTGAGCAGCAGAACAACTTTTTGACTTCTCACATCAATCTCTTCAAAGAATAGCGACCCAAGGCTGGTCAACCTAGCAAGCACCTTTAGGTCAGGGTTTTAAATGATGAGGATGATCAAACTGATCTGTTTTTTTTCTTCAAGTAGACAAAGAAGAAACTCACATATACCAGTACCTGTCACATCTGTCTCTAGAAATCCGGATGGGAATTGTGTTGTTTTTACATGTTAGGTCAAAGAAAAATATTAGGGTTACACAACCCTGGATGATCCTGAGCACTATCTTTCAAAACATGCACGGTTGTCTCAGAGTAGTTGCTCAAAGCCCTGAAGAAGGACCTGAAGGTCATGATGTCCTCAGATCACATTATTACACAGTGAGTGGAATGATATTAGTGATATTAGTTCAGTAGTAAGCACAGCCCCAACAGGACAAGGTGTAGGAGGACCGTTGATACGCTTGATTCTTCCTTGGTTTGGTTGGATGGTACTGTCAATTTTTTTCACTGAGCAGTCTCTTTAACTTAGCCTGACCAAAAGTCCACCTTTGATCAATTTGAACTGTATAAAAAGTATACACAAAAAAAACTAATATAGAGATAAGACTAAAATCGTTTCCAAAATGGAGAACTTCTTTTGCATGGACCGGGGGGCTGTCCATCTTTGGGAAAGCGGTTTCACCACCATTTTGCAACAAGAGACAAAGGGACTAAGTACCCAGCTACTGAACTGGAGTATCTTTCTAGAAAATGAGCCAAGAAACTTGTCACTTGTCTTCTGTCCTGATAGTTAAGATAAAGGTAGATAAAGTGACTCTGGTTTAGTAACCAAACTCAGAATCAATAAGCCAAAAAGAAAGATACAGACCTGCTATAACAGCCACATCATTTTGTGTATCCTCGCTCTGCTGCTTCTTTTCTTTGTCCACAGCTGCAGAATCATCTTAGGAGCAAAAGAGAGAAACTCATTCCCTTTGTATAAAAGTAAAAAGTTATCATTGTGTAATTCATTATATAAGCTCCCTGCTGTTGAAAATGAGACATGCATGAGTGTGTCAGATCTGTGTGAATCAAACTAATGTCACAATCACACTTTAACATTACAATACTGTATATCAAATGTGTAAATTTCTAAAGACAGTGACCGACCATGTGTTACATCTCAGATTATGACTGACCGTGTGTGTTACCCCTCAGATTATGACTGACCGTGTGTGTTACCCCTCGAGTTGTGACTTTCAGTGTGTGTTACCCCTCAGACTGTGACTGACTGTGTGTAATCCCTTAGGTTGTGACTGACGGTGTGTTACCCCTCACACTGTGACTGACCTTGTGTGTTACCCCTCAGGTTGTGGGATGTTATGGAGTTTGCCAATGTCCCACAGTTCGATTGGACTAATGAGCCTCTAATCGTGACCAATGAGCTGCCTCGATTCTGCAGTGCCGCTTTCAGAGGAGCCACGTGATTGAACTGGACCGAAGATAGACAGCCGACGAAACCCTCGGAACCTGCACGCACCACCTCTTCATGGAAACTCTCTCTCCCTGTTCAGATAGACAGAGAGAAAGTCAGGAAGATAAACTGATAGAAAGATTAACAAAGAGGCTGATGTCAAAGATGTCATTAAACAACAGTTATCCATACAGTCTCTGTAAGATGCACTTCTTGTGAGGTTTTCCTGGTCCTCTAAAAGACCACACTGAACGCACAAAACACTGTTCATATTTTGTGCTGTAGAAAAATATGTACTGAACCGTATAATGATTCTACCTAAGGATCTAGAGGCCCAGTTTGTTCCACTAATATTCAAAAACAGTGCTACTTTCTGTCACTGTCACTCTGATCTAATAGGTTTGATTGTCACATGTCTTCTTGTTACCTGATATCAAAAAAAAAAGTTTTGAATCTTTACCAAAACACCAACATTTGTTGAGGACAATTTCAATTCCAACGCAGTTGATCTTGACAAGTGGATGATATTTTACAATACTACGCCTGATTATTTGGAAGTACAGACACTTTCTGTTCAGGGAGATTTGAACTCGGTGAGAGCACTTACTGATGACTTTTCCCAGGGTAAGCGACCTGAGAAAGATCAGCTCTGCTTCAGACGACAGAAAGAACTTTCTGTGGATGTCCTGATCAACCTGATGGAGAGGATTCAGAGAAAAACAAGAATTCTGAACTTAAACAGCACTTTATCATAAACCATCAGTCCACAATCCAACCTTCAGACCTTTACATGCTGACTCTAATTCTCTGATTTGGAAAGATAAAAACATCACTCAGTACATTTACATGATGTTGAAGAAGGTTATATGTTCATAAAATAAATGTAAACATGTTACTCTGACTGAAATTGTTGAATTTCTCAAAGTTCGACTAGATACTGTGTTATGGGGTCGATTTACTCTTGCATGTATACACCTCAATCTGACCGAAACTAGACGAGGCGCTCTGAGCCAGGTTGAACAGCATACATTTGAGGAAGAAGCTCGAGCAGAATACAAGACGAAGGAATCAATATGGACAGTTTTAGAGAGAGAAACAGACGAGGAGAGACAGGACATGTGTCAGCTGAAAGTAGAGCTACGAAGCTGTCCATGTTTTCACCGTTTGTGTTTGGTATGTGACATAATAGGTCAACAGAAAGAAGGTCTAATAGTAACTAGCTGAAAAGGGGCATATCACCACCTACAATAGAGGAGTCAAAAATACTTCTGTCAACAAGTGGATTCTCACTCTGAACTTATATAGGGGGACTAGGACAGTAGAATGGTTAAATGGACTGATTGAGCTGATGGCTCCACTTAACTGTATCTCACCTGTACGTACAGGTCTCTGCCCTCACGCTGGATTCTGATTCGATGGAGTTGTCCGTCTGCCAGACT
This sequence comes from Labrus bergylta, assembly GCF_963930695.1. NCBI lineage: Eukaryota > Metazoa > Chordata > Actinopteri > Labriformes > Labridae > Labrus > Labrus bergylta. The sequence goes on from NC_089207.1 coordinate 10,957,055, forward strand.
GCTCAGGACCGGACTGAACACATCCGGGTTCCTGGGAGTCTGCAGGTGGTACCAAATCTGAAGACTACCTGGACAGAAAATCACACAAACAGCGTGAAACACCTCAACATCCTCACCTTCTGACTCTGGGAAACTTCAAGTTTGGGATGTTCAGTATTTCTTGAGACACTGTCTTTGATTAAAATCAATAAAGAAAAATGAACAAGGGACCTATTGTCTATTGTCTATGTGTTATCTCTGCAGTTCTTGCAGAATAAAAACTAAATCTCTTGACAGCAACAGATTTTGCAGCCGCAACGAGACGGAGACACAGACTCACAGAACAGACAAAGTGGGCTACCCACAATGAACCCTTCAGATTAATCAGGAAATGTCTTCATTTGAACAGAGAGTGTTTTGAGAGTTCCCTTTGACCTCTGTGTCAGTGTGCTGTGAAACATCTGGGGTGTGTACCGTTTGTGGTGAGGATTACGGCGATGTACTGCTGGCTGAAGGTGCTGATGGTCAGCAGGTGGGCGGGGCTATGTGAGGTGATGAAGCTTAAGGCTACGTCCTCTCTCGTTCCGCTGCTGCTGCTCTCCCTGGAGACGCCGGACGTCTGGAAGCTTCTGTTCTGCATCACAGAGAACGGCTCCTGAAAGGTGAAGGTCAAAGAGGACTCTCGGTGCAACCTCACCGACACCTCTGAATACACACACACAAAGAATACACATACGATTACATATCATTCCACTCTCCAAATAGCCCCCCAAAAAATGTAAATTACATGACTGAGGGCATGATTTAAAAAAAGGAAATTGCGGCAGTTAAACTTGCACAGAGACGAGCAAATGTCGTCTCTGTGCACCGGTGGTGTTTGTGCGTATTTCAATGATCATTATGCATTCATTTGGAAGTAAACTGCCCCCTTTCTATGTAAATCAGCCTCATTGCGAGAATTGTCTGATCAACAAACAGTGCCTGAGCACAGTTAGAGTGAAAAAATTACCATCTGCTAAGAGTTGGTGGTAACTGCGCCCCAGTATTTTTGACCTTAGTATTATAAATAGGTTGAATCAGTCCTGGCTGTCAGCGTCTCCACACTTCATCCACATGTACGGAGACTGTCTGGAGCAGTTATTGCAGTTGAACCCATACTCGCTCTCACCTTCTCTACAGGTGGGTCCTCTGAACGCAGAGGTGGAGCAGTCGCAGGTGTAGCCGTTGCTCATCTCGATGCACCTCCCTCTGTTGTGGCAGAGGCTGCTGGAGCCACTGCAGTAACCCGGACAACCAGAACTCGCCCCCACCACTGTTCTCGCCTTCTCCTCCAGGTCAAACATCACGCCGTTGATGTTCAGAGTCCGCATGCAGCCGAGGAAGCCTCTGAGCCTGGATGCTGATCCACCTGAGACAAAAACACACCCGACAGAGAGAGTGTGGAATGACGTGCAGGAAAGAAACCACAGGTGGGACTGAACATGGGCCGACCACCTGAAAACAATAATTATTGACTAAATTAAGTTATTAATTTACTGTCTATTCTAGATGGTTATTAGAAAGTTTTACCCACAACTCTGTCAAACTCTGTCCTGATGCTTAGACTCTGTCGTACCTACAACCAGCTGTCCGTTGAGACGAAGGCGTCGGTGTCCGTCAGCCGGAGCCTCCAGCAGGCGGAGGGGCAGCTGGTCGACCTGCAGCCACACCTCCTTCACATTACGCTCCGCCCTCACCTGGTGCCACTGCCGGTCGTTCAGAGGGAGGGGGGAGGTGACCGCAACGACCACGGGACCGTCTCCAACATCCAAAGAGAAAGTTACCACTGAGGGAGCTGAGACACACACAAACACACACATTCACTCATTTTTATGATCTTCTGTACCTTCAGATCTCTACAGTGAAACATTTGATCCCAAACCTCCTGAGAAAAGCTTCTGTGATTTGTAAAATATAACAGGGACATCAGGTAAACTGATCCCACAAGTCCCACAAACTGCAATCCCTCTCGTGTCCACTAGAGGCTGCCTCCTGCAGTGAGTCAGTCCTCATAGAGCCCCATGATAAAATGTCCAACTTTACATCAGAAATAAATGTTTACAGCCTGGCAAAAAAGTGTTATGAAAATTTACTTCTGAACATGTGCAGTGATGAAATGATGCTCTGCTGTGGGTTTCTGGGATATTATGTCGTTAGGACATGTGTCAGAGAATCCATGACTCACAGCTGAGCTCCAGTCTGATGAAGTCCTTGTGTCCCAGGTTCTCCAGAAAGACCCCTGAAGGAGCACTGGTCTTAAAGAAGAAGGAGAAGTCCGAGGAGAGCTCTGCCTGAAGCTGGGGGAACAGGAGCGACGAGGACTCCTGGAAGAAGGACACTGCGTTCCAGATCCACCCTGAGAGGAGAGAAAGGACACGTACAGGAGCTGAAAACCTGCAGGGCGGTTGACAGCAGAGAAACCAGACAGACCAATCCTTACATTATTTGTTGTAGTAATGAGATGGATGGTCCGTGTCTTCTAAGTTTTATGTCCTTGCTGTTTGCGAGGCAGTACGTCGGCCCCTTACACACATTAAACACCTGACAAAGTATTCAATGTCCTGGACATGACTATAAACTATAAATGGCAATCGATTTGTAAACCTTGAGTTTTTCTTTACTATAGGCAGTGGGTTTCTCACAAAGGAAAACAAAGATGTCCGTCCGCTGTAACTTTGTCTGTTTAGTTTGATCGTTGAACCACTGTCACTGAGCCGAGTAAAGCTAAGGAAGCCTCCGCCTGTTGTTAAGGGTTAGCTTGTTACTAAGAGACAACTAGTCTTCTACTGACCTCAAGCTACCGCTAGCTAACTTTCTGTTAAATGTTAGGCTCCACCACATCATCACTGTGTACTAACACAAAAATGGTCCTTCCTCCATTGAGTCCTTGGGTAGTCATCCAAACTCCCCTCCCACTATAACGCCCATGGTTAAGGGTTTATAATCAGGCAGACTTTAGGATAGGAGAGACTAAGGATAGGCCTATTTAAAGCCCATTTTTAGATAATAATAATTGGTTTGTTTGTACAGGGATGAGAGCGAGCCGGTTCTGTGTTTTGGATGAAGAGAAGCAGTGAATTCTCTCAGGCATGAGAAAAAGAACAGGACATGATGTTGAAGTTAAATATGATGATTTAAATGAGCTGTGTCCTACTTATTAAAGTCTAAATTTGCCGACAAAATCCAAACACTGACTGAGAAACCTACTGTTTCCATAGCAACGCAGCGGGCCGATGCTGTAGACGGCCTCTGATCCGGTTCTGTTTGTGTCGCCAATCACGATGTGGCTCACAGGGAGGTGGTTTTTATATGACAGGATTCCTGAGTCATTAGTCCTAAGACATAAGATATAAAAATACATTTTTAACTCTTCTTTGCTGTTTTCTTTTTGCTTGTAATCATATCTCCTCTAAAGTCTTCGCACCATGATTGTGAGTCTGCATCACAGTTACAGAAGTAGTTCATGTCGACACAGTTCTGCTCAAGGCTGCAGGAGCACTGCTGTACCCCCGGCAGGAAGCCTCCCCAGTAGCTCCGCCTCTCTCCGCCCGGGTCCACCCACCATGCCATCGGGCGGCCGTCTGCAGACACACACATGTAGAGAAGAAGAACAGAATCCTGAGTTTACTGTAATAATACCTGAACATAAATCTGTTTCAGGCTAAATTCCCATCGCGATACATCAACACAACAGACATCTTTACCTTTGGTGTTGAAGAGGCGGGACTTCCTGCAGCTGTAAACCACTTCCTGCTGGCAGTGCTCGGAGCTTCTGATGATGGTGTGCAGTTGTTTGGGGTCGGAGCTGTAGTTTAAAGTCATGATGTGAGGATTCTGCAGAGACGAGCCCTGAACTCGGACTGGAGCGCTGACGTTATGACGCACCACTGTCCACACACGCTCTTCTGAACACATGTTTAAGCATGAAAACACACACACACACACACACACACACACACACACACACACACACACACACACACACACACACACACACACACACACACACACACACACACAGATACACGGACAGTCGGAGAAAACTCTGAGTTTAAAGAAAACAACAATGAAAAATTCTATATTTGATTTGGAAGCTGGAAACAAGGGGTGTGTTGTTTGGTGTGTGTGTTGCTCAGTGTGTGTGTACTGTTCAGTGTGTGTGTGTGTGTGTGTGTGTGTGTGTTGCTCAGTGTGTGTGTGTGTTGTTCAGTGTGTTGAGCAGACACGTTGCACGTTGATGCAGAGATCTGTGACAGACCCGACTCTGAGCTCTGATCCCAGAGGAACCTGAGAGACTAAAGTTGACAACACTGACTGCACTCACCTGTCATGTTGCAGTAGACGGGGGCGGGCCCCAGGGGGCCACTCCCATCTGGATCAATAGAGTAGAAGCCGGAGGAGCCTCCAGTCAGCCTGTAGGCCTCACAGGACGACTCGTAGAGGGCTGCAGAGAGGGATTAATCAGAAATCAGCACAGAGCTGCAAACACTGTCATTTTAAGAAGTTATCCTCTCTATGAGGTGGAGGTCTATCTTTCTCTTAAAGCCTTTAAGAATCTTTCAATCTTTAAGTTGGCTGCAATCCAAACCTCCCTCCCCCCCACCCCTTCTGTACTTTGCCTCTATATTTTCTGCGTTTAGCTGAGAGCACATGCCCTTGAAACTTTTTCATCTCATGCAGGATGCGCCCAGGCTCATGTCGGCTGATGAAAAATTCACTGAAACTCGAATATAACAAACAGTGTGCATGATGTGGGAGCATTTTTGATTGCAATACAATTAGGTGAAATGATTTCAGATAAATTGGGACACACAGAGACTCACGGTGGTGGCAGACGGCTCCAGAGTATCCGGTCCCTGAACAGTCACAGGAGAAGGAGCTCCAACTCTGCAGACACACGCCTCCGTGTTCACACAGGTTAGGAACGCACCTGCGCAGGACGGCAGAGGACGACAGAAGACAACGAAGGACATGGAGGATGACAAAGAACAGAGGATGACAGATGATGACAGAGGACCACAGAGGACGACAGAGAAAAGCCGTTTATGTTCCTCAATATTTATCAGCCTCATGGTAAATCTCTCTCTCTTTTTTTATCCTTATGTTGTAAATATTTAAAACAATCTGCAACAGAACACAAACTCTAGACCAATCACAGATCCCGAGAATCTACGTCTAAACACACAGATTAAACTGTTAATAAAATGACTAATAGCCTCTTCCTCCAGTCTAATATGTCCTATCAAGCATGCATGTAAACTTGATGACAAAAAGGTTTGAGCTGCTGGTTTGATAATTGTCCAGTTTTCTTTCTTAGTCTTCTGAATCCTCTCCCGCTGACCTGCACAATAACTGCTATAAAGTGAGCTCTGAGAGAGGAAAGCAGATTATGTCTAATGTGGGATAATATTCTCATCCTCTTAACAAAAAGCACTGAGCTGGCTTTATTATCCCAGAATATAATACATGCTGTGTTTTTGTTTTATAAGCAGATTTCATGTCCGTTTGTAGTTTTAAATGTTCAAACTAAAGCTGAGCTGAAAGGAGAATTGGGGATGAATTTTTGTCTTACTGTGTGGACACTGAAGCTCCTCTCATACTGAGGTCCTTCAGCTGTAAACAATCAGACTATTCATCTGCTGCTATTGTTTTTATACTATGCACTAAAAAATCTTACATCACAAGAACATCACTTGTGACCTTATGGATAAGTCTTTAAAAACAGTGATTGAATTGAATCAAACTATCAAACTATGATTGATATAAAAAAACATGGACAGGTATTTCAGTCGGGGCCCAAAGTCACAGAAAGCTCTCTAACGTCACCTGGAAATCAACCTATTACAACAAACAGTGTAATGAGCAGGTGTTAAAGATCACAAAGCAAACATCTGAGATTCTTACAGGTGTTCTGTTTGTGCTCACAGATGTTTTTTGGAGTTTAATTTTGACCAAATACTCCTAAACAACAGCACTGAACAAGGTCAAGGTCAGTTATTCTGACTGTATCATCCACCTGTGTAAATTCTATCTTCTATCTTGAAGAAGCAGAGAGCTTCAACTCCCCTGTCAGTCAACCCAGAGATGCTCCTGCTGTAAAAATTGACATTTCAGTATGAGTGTTAATGTGACTTCTTCAGCAGCCTCTAGTTGCTTAGGACATGAAACCAGTGTAGGAAAGACATAAAACCAATCTTCTCTCTGGATTCTGAATTTCTTTGAGAGCTGTCTTTTCTTTCAGGGAGTATTACGAGAACATGAGTAAGCAGCTTGTTTACCTGTCTCTGATGCTGCATGTGTCAAACTGAAGATCACTGTAGACTCCCAGCATCCCTTGCTGCACATGATGGAGGTTGATGGTCTGGCTGTTGATGGAGATGAAACGCATGCAGCCCTGGAAGGACACCGTCGGCCTGTGGCGGGCTGCAGGAGGGCTGCCTGGTGGAGACGACAGGGGAAGAACAAAGATCTTCATCTGAACACACAGGAGGAGGACTCACGCTGATGCTTTAGGAGGAAACAGTTCAATCAAAACGTACCTCCAAAGTAGAAGCTCCCTCTGACCTCCAGCTGCTCCCACCGCTCCAGGGTGGAGGCGGGCTCGTTGTCCAGAGTCAGACTGACCTGAAGACCTCGAGTGTCCAGACTCACCGAGTGCCACAGTCCATCATTGACTCTGTGCCCTGAAGGTTAAACACATAACTGAGGATGAACACAGGAACAGCTTTTCTGCAGGACTAAAGAAACTTTTAGGCACAAAAACATTTCAGAGCAAAACTCTAAAAGCAAGCAAGAAAAATGTCTCGTTATTAAATGTAAGTTGGGGAACAGAGAGAAGTGCATGTTTCAAAAACTTAACACCTGATTTTTGAACTTCACACCATGGGTGTAGTAAGAGCCCTTATCTGTCCTGAAATACATCTATAGATCCTCTTTGGATTTGTTTCTCTCTAAGTTAGAACTGTCAGAGTAAAGAAAAAAAGGGACGATTAAATGAACATGATTCTTAACTCTGCAAACAAAAAGAAAAAGTCATTTTGGGCAGGCCGTCCACCAACGAGCCAGAGGAAAGATTCAGTTCTTGTCCATAGTGTGAATCATTAAAACTACAGAGATTGTATATTATTTTAAAATGTGTGGTATCAAAAAGTTGTGAGTAAGTTGAGTGAAATGTTGAGGACCTTAATTTTAATCTTTTATTGGGCCATGTATGTTACAGAGGTGTGGTTATAGTGATATCTCAGTGTTGACTGAGGCTGTGGAGGGGCCAAATGTGAGATCTGTTCATGGAGCCCAGAAATCTGGAGATGCCCCTGATACTGGTTATCTGTACTGTGTGTGTGTGTGTGTGTGTGTGTGTGTGTGTGTGTGTGTGAGAGAGTGTGTTTTCTGACCTGCAGATGTCTCTGCTCTCTCTCCCTGGTCGTGGATGGTCAGTATCAGCCGGTTGTTTCTGATCTGTAGGTCCAATCTTTGGTTCTCTCGGCTCAGTCTGGCAGACACTAGCAGCCCGTCGGCGTTCCACGTTCTGAACTGGAACCTGACGGAAAAACCTCCCAAGGTGGTCAACGGGGAAGCCATGGGTAAGGACAGGAAGCTTCCGCTGGAGCTCAGGAAGGTGACAGCGACCAGTGATGGCCGTGAGCATGTGAAGGTCACGTTCCCCTGAGGGACCAGAGACAATGTACACCAGTAAATATTTGTTCACCCTGTTTATTCACATTTCTGTTTTATTTTTTTATTACTTTGATCAGTAACTCTTTATCCCAATATTCACAAAGTTTTTGTTCACTGGCTGATTTTAGTGTGTTTGAATCAGACTCACCACGCTGTAAATCTGCGGTTTACGTCTCTTAGCGAGGTCGATGATGTTGATGCCGTTGTAATAAAGGTTCTCGATGCAGCCGTCAAAGTTCCTCCTGAGGAAGGTGCCGGGTTTACCGGGCAGAGGGATTCCTCCAAAACTCAGCTGGAATACAGAGCAAAGCAAAACACAGACAGGTGCAATGTGGTCACTTCTCTCGGGACGCTTGAAAAGCCTGGCAGCAGCATTTTGAATTGACTGCAGTCTTTGGATGTTATGCTTGCTAGTGATGAAATAAAGAGCATTACAAAAGTCAAGCCTGGACAAAAATGAAGCAATGATGCCTTTTCCTAAGTCACCAGGAGAAATGGTGAATGGCCTGATTTTGGTTAGGTGTCGTAAGCAAAGAAGGACTGCATCACTTTGGTCATCTGGGTATCGAAAGATAGCTGGGAGTCAAAAGTGACCCATAGGCTGTGGGCCTCCTTGCAAACATTATTTGATCGGGCACCCAGACTGCAGGAGAGATGATTAATGAACTGGGGGCGAGAGAGTAAAAATAAGAACCTTGTAGTCATTGAGCTGTAGAATGTTTTTGACATTCAGCTTTTGATTTCTTCCAGACAGAACATAATGTGTGAAAGATCGGAGGAGTGTCAGGCACATTGTTTTAAGACACACATGTGCTGGGACTTTTAATGGAATTCATTTGCTCGTGCAAGTCGCACTAATACTCTGACCTATTTCATCATGAATAATGAGAGCATTTTAACTCACACAGTGAGGAACTTTCACTCTGACAACAGTCAGCTTCCACACTGAGCTTTGGTGAGGCGAGCTCACTCTACCCTTCCTCTAAAACTAATCCATCCCAAACTGCTCCACATCATAGACGGTATATCAAGATGGACGGAGAAACAGCTGTCTGGGAGGGAAGCCAAGACATGTAGAGCTCCCCCTGCTGACTAGCTGCAGTATAGGTCATAAAAACCCTGCCTCCCCATGGTAACAGATGGGACATGTATCAAACTATAATAATGTGAAATATGATTATATAAGTTAAAATACACAACTCAAATCTTTGTTTCAAACCCAAATCTGTTGTTGTAGTTACTTCTTATTGTGCTTATTTATCTCCAAGTGTTCATTTTTCTGAGTAGTTTAGTTGTTTATTAGTTATTTGATGCTATAGAGAGCACATGTAACATTGACAGCTCTGTGGACAAATGAGGCTCCTTCAGTGTTGTGTGCAGAGAGTAGAGGAAGAAAACCAACTCAAGAGTCATTGAACTTTCCAAAGCCCTGAGTGTCTGCGTCAAATCGACACAAGTATCTGCTCTGCTGTGGACTGTACCTGAGGGACCTTTGACCTTTGATCAGGATACTCAATGTGTGGTTAATGGACGGAGCAAGACGTCAATACTGCGGTTCCAGTCAGCTCCCTTCTGCTCATGTCTTGGCTCTAAATTTAGTCTCCAACAAAATATGTCAGCACCCGTCATGGGGCTCGCACACGGGAGTTGGGTCCCATTGTTCACATAAAAGAGCGAGCACATAGAATTCAAAGAAAACTTCACACAGCCAGTTCAGACACAGCCATATGGTTGATTATAACCATTTGTGATCAGGTGTTTGGATAAGTCGACCTCATGCTAAAGGATCTGTGAGCGGCCTGTCACCTGCACAGGTTGTACTGACCTCATAGTCGACTTCCAGCGAGTACCCCTCCCCTCTGGTGGTGAAGTGCTGCGTGTGCGTGTCCACGCTCAGGTTCACCTGCTTATTGAAGCGCTCGATGGTGACCGAGTGCCAGTGCTGGTCGTCGAGCAGAGAGCCGAGTGTGACGGCGACTCGACTGCTGCTGAATCTCAGCCGGGTGTCGTCTGACCGAAACAAACAAAAGATGAGAAAATCAACCAATGACTGTGTGTGTAAAGCACTATGATAGTTAACCCAGGGGTCTGAAACAGATCAGGTAGGTCGCAGGGTGTTTCAGTAGTTTGAGTACAAAAAAATCTGATGACAGTAAACGCACCTTAAAAGCCTCTATCCACTTCAATCAAATACACAGATATCCTGCCTCCTCCAATACAAAAGAATAGGATAGGGCTATCAGATGTCACTAAAAAGGTGACAATCAGGTCAAGTTTGTCAGCGTCAAACTCGACTAATCACAGCCATGAGGCAGCAACCTTCATCGACATGTCAGGGCAGTTACTCCGTACGCTAAGGAGTTAACAAGCCCGTTTAGACAGATTTATGACAGACAATGAAGCCGGCCATCCTCATCAACAGAAGGAATTGGAAAACAAAGAATGTACAGGACCAGTGTCTGTGCCACGTCTGCAGTATCACAGTTTTGGTCGGCACAAAACAAAATGCAGAGCACCACAACACTCAGGTCCACCGTCATTTTGCATGGATCTTTCCTGCAGGCAGCACAACATGAACTGAAAAGGTGAACGAGCTGAAAGCAACACTTACACAAACAAAAAACAGCAATCTTTATTCATCCAACCAGCTAAGAATGTCAACGCAGCAATGTGGGCCTCATGTTAAGTAAAGCACAAGAAGTCATTCCCCAACGGCGGGATGATAAAAGAAGGGATGACTGCAGTGGCTGAGACGATATTCAGGGACCATAGAAGTAAGACTGAAATAATTTATTTTGTTTCTGAGGTACAATTTGGTGCAAACACAGCGGCTGTGGGTATAGTCGTCTTGTGCAAGTACCTCTCGGCCACTCTCCTTTTTCAAAAGTAGCTCTCACATGAAGAGACATTGGAGACCCCTGGGTTAACCTGGGACAAAAAGGATTGCAATTATGGGCTCACTCAGCTGTCAATCAAACTGAGGTGGTTCAGTCAGCGTCTCACCCAGGTTCAGGTAGAGGGCCAGTTTTCCTCGGTGGAGCTCCAGGGTGATGTAGTCGCCCCGCTGCCCCTCCCCGTGCAGTAACACCCCCTCGGCCTGTCGGCTCTTAAAGCGCAGAGAGATGACGTCCTTCACCGTCGACATCGACTTCTGATTGAAGCGGTACAGCAGAGAGCTCCTGCCGTCAAAGTCCGCCACGTCAGACTCTAAAAGGAGAAGATCAGGACGTTAGAATATAACAGAGTTATAAAAACACACAACACAGAAAGATTTCAACTAATATAATTAACTACAGGCTTTGTCATTAATTAATCGCAATTAATTACACAAGTGGATAATATGAGAAGGATTGCATTGCAGGTATTTACTGCGTGACCCTGTTTCCAATTAGTTATTTCTAGCTTCCATATTTTAATTTTACTCTTCACCTTATTAGGAGTTGATTCACAATGTACCTAAGTCCACTGATGAAGTTGTTTACCTTCATTTTCCTGTGATTAATTAATCCAAATTAGTGTGATATTTATTCTGTGACTAAGTCATCGAAAACAATTACAGCTTTTTATTACAGTCCAAGTAATGACACACTTAAGTATAATTATTTTTAAGGGGGTGGGGGGGCTTTTATTGCAGAGATAGAGTTGGGAATCAGGGAGAGGGAGTCAGATTCAAAACCGGGCCGTCCGCTTGGAGGACTACAGAATCTTTACGTGTTGTGTGCACTAACCACTACGCTACCTATTGTTGTTATCAAGACCACACTAACCGAGACCAAGAGACCGGAGTACTCCGAGACCGAGTCAAGACCAAGACCATAAATATCACTGCAAAATCATCATCTTATGTGCAGCAGGTATGTCACTCACTTAGACCGTAACACAGGGAAGGTTGCAGGCATAACCGGGGGATAAAAATCAAACTACAAATTAATTGAAGTTATTTGTTCAGTTAGAAATGGGTAATTTCCTTCTTATCACAGTATTGACGGGAGAGTGATGGTCTTGACCGGTGTCAGCCCGGTAGATAGATTTAAAATGCTTTCGATTCTGAGACGAGACCTTCAAAAAGCAGTTTTGAGTACTACACCACTACTACCAGCGCCCCCATATACATATGATCCTTTTATAAGCTTCAGACTGTGAATAGTCCTGAGTCATGATTGTGCTACTAAAAACACTATAATGTTAATATTTAGAAAATGCTGACATGATTCCCAGATGTGTCGTTATGCAACTTGGCTGTGGTTTGCATAGGTGTGCATTATTAACGTCTGATTGGAGAGTCTGGGTTGGTGCTGTACACATGTTCTGTTTCCTGAACTGTTCTTAATGTTTTTAAATAAACATTAGTATGACTTTAAATTGATTTTTATTCACAGTAACTTTTAGTAGGAAGGAAATGTTCGGAGTTTACGTTCACATATGCACGTTCTGTTTACTTCTGGCCTTTTTTTGATATACGTGAGGCGATCCTCACCCTTCTGTCTGTCACTGTCCCGACGCTTACTCCTCTTCCTCTTTGTTGACTTTCATGGACAAACTTTGGTTTTCACAGTAATAACGCATTTGATTCTTAGCAGGGCAACACAACTGAGTGCTGTAAGATGGGGCCCCCTTAGGGAGGTCTAATTCTGTCATTGCAGAATTTGCATATTTTGGGCCACTGCTTTGGTTTAAGTTTGTCAGCCCTCAGGAGTCCGATGATGGTCTTGGCCCCCAAGACTGTTGCCTACCTTGCCTGTTGACAAGCAGCGCCTCTGGGTGAATGTTTGTAAAAAATAAAATAAAAAAAAAAAGACTGTAAACTCATAATGATTCATTTTAGAGGAGAGTTGAATATAATCACTGACTGTAGGAGCAGCCGTACAGCTCCACCCTGAGGCCCAGCCAGCCGCTTGGGTTCCAGTCAAGAGGGACGAAGCGCAGGAAGTGAGTCCTCAGCGAGGGCGACAGTTTGTTCTGCACGACGGCCTCGGAGTTCACGTTCCCAACAAACATCTGAAAAACACAAAGACAGAACAGTTTATTAACTTATTTCATCCAAGTTACAATGAAGCAATCTCACATGGGAGTGGATATGGTTTGATAGCATGACAACTGTAACTATGATATTTTCCGACTGTCAAACAAAAAACATAGATTTCAGGCTCAATAAGGGCCACTTCCTCCATTGGGACCCTGGGTAGTCGGTCCCACTTTTCTCCCCATGAGGCCATGCTATAGGGCCCATGGGGAGGCGCACACTCCAGTTTGGAAATCACTGCCATGATGCATCAGTACAGACTTTTATTCACTCTCTGCATGTCTGATGAAAACCTAGATAACTCTTTTACTATATAATATGAAAGTAAAATATGTACACATTGTTTTTCCTGTGTGATTCTTCATTTCATCACTCGTCTGCACACACGTCTTGCTCTCCCACATTTTTATTATGCTGACTCAGAAGTTTGGTTCTCCCTGGTTCAAGTTTTTCATGAGGAAGGAGAGGCGTATCCTTTATGTCCTTTAAGGTGTTTGAGACTCACCCCTCCCCCGTCCTCTTGCCTGTACTCTCTCCACACCTGACCCGTGTCGCTGTACAGCAGCAGGTACCTGCTCACCCAGTCGGAGCTGGCAGAGCGACCCTGTGTGGCCACAGCCGTCACCTCCATCTGCTCCTTGAGGTCTACCTGCAGCCAGGGCTCCCGGTCCGTCACCAGGGGCGACCAGCCACCTGCTCCTGGGGGGGGGGGGGAAGATTCAGTCAGAACAGGTGAGTGCTGTACAGGTGTGTGTTTGTGAACAGAAGATGGTCACAGTGTGTGATGTTATACACAGCAGGATTAATGACATCATTATGTAAACAACAAACGTCCTGACTCGTCCTCACCGTCTCTGCGGTTGATCTTGGCGTTGTGAGCGGCAGAGCTGGCGGTGGACTGAGACGAGCTCTGGAATGAAGACTGAGGTAAAGACGACACCAGAGGGCTGCTGCAGGTGTCTGAGGAGGAGGAAATTCAAAGTGTGAGACGGTAAATACGTTTCATCTTTCATCTGAAAGTGTTGTTTATTAAGACAGACAATGTGACATGTGAAATATAAAAGGATAAACAGCCAACAGTAATGTCGGCTGTTGCAGGAGAGATAAACAGAAATGTGGTGATGATCAGCTGACAGCAGCAGGATCATGATCACAGGTTTTTATCTTCTCTGATTCTGAAGCTGACACTCTGCTCATAAAAACACATGCTGACACTGCTTTATTTATGTTCACACACCTGTTTTCATTTATCTGAGCCTCCTCACAGCAGCAAGTTTTCTTTTAAATAACACAGCAGGATTTAATCAGCTGTTTTTGTCCCAAGCAGGGCCGGCTCCAGGATTTCTGGGCACCACAAACAGATCTAGCCTCACCCTGAGATATCACTATAACCACACCTCAATAACAGACATGACCCATGAAAAAATGTAAATTAAGGTCCTCTACATCGTTCAATACGTTTTGATACCACACATTTAAAACAACACAATATCTGTTATTTTAATGATCTAAACCAGGGTTATTCAACTCTAATGTTCAGGGGGCCAAATTTTCAGAAAGCTAAGGAACTGGGGGGCCAGACAAGAAAATCCCACCACAGCAGTAATTTGTGCGAAAGCCTTTTATTTCATCAACACAAGCTTGGGTGCGAGCACAGCACCAAAGATGTTCTATTAAACGGGAGCACTCTGCCGTTTTTAACACTTTACAATGACAGCCATTCATAAGTTTTCCCACCTGTTTGTTATTGATTTATTTTTTATTAGTTAACAGAACTGATCCATGAGCCAGTCTGATGTCATCCGTGGGCCGGAGTTGGCCGCCAGTCAAATAGTCCTGATCTAAACAATCGACAAGTACTGAAGATCTAAAAAATACATACAAAAACAATCCATCTATTTCCTAAAACAGGTGTGCAGGCGAGGATTGAATCCATTAAAAATAGCATTTTGTCACAGAAACATTGCCGATGTTTTTGTGCAATTTAGAGTCCAGCAGTTTGCTTGTCGTTTTTGATGATTAAAAACAAATGATCCAACATTGGGTGCCTATGCTTTTGTTGCCGTGGTAACAAATAGGCATTGATGATATTTGTATACTGGAATATTAGTCGGGTATCATGACTACTTCAAACAACTGTAACTTTGTGCTACAGCCTAAAAAACTCTCTATTGCAGTTTAAATTAAACATGGACAATACGTAACTTGAGTGAAGTTTCACATTCATTTATTCATCCAGTTTCCATTTGCTCTGACAGTTCTGACTCAATACATTTACTTCAGACGCCTTCCTCCCCCTCTACTTTATGCTCATAATCACATAAAATTCAACATAAAAAAAAAAAAAAAACTCTGCAGAATGCCTACATGCAATAATAATGTCACTTTTTGTTTTTGCACCAAAAATCTGCGCATCCTTTACGTATGAAAAACCAGTACAGGAGCATCGAGATGCTACCAAACAGCTTGCTCAGTTAGCTGTAGTCTTCACCTTGTGCGGGTGGTGTGTCAGTATTTTTTATGGTTTTTATCCTTCAGGATGAGCGGCTACATAAAACACATTCACTTATTGTGAATTCTCCCCGAGCTATTGCTGGACATTTGAATAGAGACATGAACAGAGAGCAGACTCAATCCTGATATCAGCTCATAAAAACAGCCACATGTTAGCAAAAACTCATGATATAATGATTAGTAATGCAACATGTGTTCTGAAGATGACCCCGAAGCTGCAACATGTGTGAGCTCAGATTATCACACAAACAGAGAGACGATGAATCTGAGCGTATTAACTCCTCAAACGTTTTGGTCTGTGTGTCCGTCTTTGTGTCTGTCTGTGAGGATTGATGTGGATTTATAGTTCTGGATCAGAGTCAGAACGTGTCAGAGAGCCGGTTGCTCGATCATATTATCAGATTATTAAAATTATGATCTGTAATCTGACTCCTGCTGCTGGATGAGAGCCACGCTGACCTGATCTCAAACCTCTCTCAGAGCTGGGACTCGGTGACTTATAGAGAAACATCCACAGTGCTCAACTGGATCATTTCCAACAACATGCAACATGTTTTAGAAGTGTGTGGAGGTGAGAGCGGCGTTGACATGTTTCTAAGAGTACTGTACCAATTCTTGGGTGACGAGACACAAATCCAACTTCATCCTGTGCCCCCTTCACCCATGCAAATGCACACAAGTGCCCAGATTCACACATAGCTTTTCTTTTGCACACACTAAACGTATCCAACACTAACAAAAAAGAAAAGGCCGACTCTAAACTTGGTGACCTGGGACGTGCGTAACATACAGACTGAGAGAATACAAATTATAACCATCTTACAAAACTGAAGGCTGATATTTTTTCTCTTTACAAGAAATACACCAAACACACTCAGAGGTGAAACAAAAACCTCCAACCCAAACCATTTATTTTCCTCCACATGCAATAGTGAACAGAGAGGCGTTTCAATATGAGTGATGAAAACATAACCTTGTGATGCTATATGTGTATGGACTGGATAATGATAACACATCTTTTTAACATGCTTCTTTTTAACTACTAAATGGGTCAACAAATATCATCATTGCTGAAGACTTTAAAGGAGCAGTATATAAGATGTGTAGTGAGTGAAATGATAAAATGACCTTCCTATATGATCAGACATTAAGGAAACATGCTATGTTGAAGTGCTGGCTTCTCTGACAACAATGCAGCAGTCAGTATGTCCTCCTTCTAACTTTAGATTCTGGTCCTGAATGCTCTGGATTTGTTTGGACCAGAGAAGGTAGGCCCCCCCACACTGCAGTTTTGGACACCCCTCGGTTTGCCAGATATGAGAGCAGTTATCAGGTCAAACCAACAGGTGCTCAAACAGGTGCTCAAACTAGGATCAATATTGGAGATGCTTTTGAAAAATGGAGAGAGGTTAGAACGCAGAAAGGTTTACAGACCGATGCAGAGCTGGCTAAACACTGAAGCTTCAGTGTCCACCACATGGCAACCTGAGTGAGCATCGACTCTAGAGAGGAGGGGGACAGCTCTCTTTGATGTTTGAATTTAGACTGCAGTACCCGTTTTAAACACTAGGTGTCGGAGGTATATCGCTCCTTTAATACTGTTCCAAGAGATTTCACTTTAAATCAGACAGTCTGTCCCTGTATCAACAAATATTCAAAATAATAATCTGTTTTAAATATTTACACCCTGTCAGCCGACCTCCACATAGCAGCGAAAACTTTTAACTAAATTACTTCTGTGTTTCAAACAGCTGACTTCTAACGTACCGCATCTTGCCTTTAAGTTTGAGGTCTGACAGATGAACTCAGATTAAACAAAGAAAACAGCTGAGGAAGACTCAACACAAAGAAGAGTAAAATCAGGAGGACAGTACAGATATATTATAAGGATCATTTCAGTGTTTTGATGTATTACACCTCCAGCTGTCAGTGTTTTAAAGTCTATCTCAAACTGCAGCTGTACGGACGACAATCATTAATAATTCAGCCGTCACTCACACATTCAGATAAACAGGATTGTGTTCATTATGAGACGGATTAAAGGGATTTCATTCAGCTGCTGGCTCCTCTCTGCTGTGTTTCTGCTGAGTGTGGATCCGTCTGAATGTTTCTGTGTTTTCTGCTGAGTGTGGATCTGTCTGAATGTTTCTGTAACAGCTACAGACTGATTATTAGCACTTGGCCTGCAGACACAAACAGAGTCTTTAGGCAGCCTCTGCACACACTGATTCTCATCCTGTGGGTGTGAGAGATGTGAGAGTGACTCAGTTTGAGCTGCAAACAGAGCGGACCCATAATAACCTTCACAGGAGGTCTGAGGGAACATTTTTAGAGTTACATTATCTGCTTTATTTTTAGAGAATTAGGCCCTGACTACAGCATTTTGGATGCCTTAAAATGCAAACCTTTGAAAACAGCAATATGCAGTTCCTCTGAAAAAGCATTTTCACACATGTGCATTACGGTTTCAGACAATAGCTGTGTGAGAGCAGGTGGACTACAACAACAATGGCGGACTCCGGAGCTCTGTTTGTGAAAATGTCACCTTCATGACTCCCAGACGCTATTTTCTTTGTTTCTCGTTTAGTAGGTTAGGTTAGGGTCACATGAAGCTGCACCATTACCTCATCTTCTGTCCATACAAACGTTTGTGCGTTGGCCATTTTTGTTCGTTTACACCTCACCTCTCTGTAGAAGGAAGAGTTTGAGTGCTTTCATGTGTTGTTTCATTACAAAGTCACCCTACCAACTACTGGCCTGACATGTGTACGACAACTTTTTTAGTCTGTTTTGCACTTCTGTCAAAACTCTGACTCGTCTGTATAAACTCTTACAGACTTTCTCTCTCTCTTTCTATCATTAAAAGGATAATAAACTACATCTACACTTTCTATACAAACATGTAGCTCAGCTGCTCTGTCTGACAGGATGATCAAACGTCTCTGATGGTGTTAAAACCTCAATATGTGCGACTATGGAAAAGCCTGATCTGCTGTTCCACTCTGCAGGGAGTAGCATAAACGACTTTCTGTCTACTAAATTAAAACCTCTCACACAGGGTTCTAGATCCATCTATGCCATAAATTGGGATAAACATGATTTTAAAGGTTTTAACAGTGGACGTTTTTTTATTTTGTCTGTCTGATTTTAGGGCGTGCTGCAGAAACCTCAGCACCTCTACTCCCTGCATCTCTGACAGATTATTTACCACCTGAGCCTCCTCTGCTACTGAAGAAAGTAGCAGAGCTACTTGCTCTAAAACTCTGTTAAAATCTAAATTAACTTCTTTGAGTCAGAGGAAGACTAATATGATCATAATATCTGGTCAGTACCCGTCAGTACCTTGCCTTGCTGGAAAGCTAATTAAGCTAATGTTAGCGGGAGAGGCTGCCTCCAACTTTGAAAGCATGAAATAAAAGTCAGACATTAAAACATTACTGATAAGAACCTTTTAGCCCTGCAAGCGGCCCGGTTCAGTTCGGTACGATTCAGTATGTATTCATTGTCACTCTCCAAAGTAACCAAAATAACCGATCCGTACCGTCCTACTTTTTTGCTACCCTTCTTTTGGGGTTCCAAGCTTAACGATCTGACCTTAAAGGGTGGAGCTAGACACACTGCAGTCGGTTCATTGGTCAAATGAATCGTCCCTTCCTGTGCGACAGCTCTTGTGGATTTCAAGAGATTCATGTCAAGACGCTTTATGTTTTTTGGACGACCTCAGAGGTGCAGACCTCTGCTGGACGTCCTCCATTGTTGCCTTTTTGTTTACCTTGTCACATTCTTCTTCTTTGTTGAATTTATTAGCTGGCTACACTGTTTCATGCTGCTTCCATGTCACGCTATTACATAGCTAATGCAGTTGTCACCATCTAGCTTACGCCCCTCTCCCCCCACCAGGTAAGGGTAAGGTTTGTTGTGGAAATGTAAGCAAGATCAGGGTCCACCGTACCAAACCGTACTGAACCGTACTGGACTGCTTGGTGGAAAAGGGGCTTTTGTACACATATTGGGATGATTCTAGAAATACTGCTGTAAAGATCTCGTTTTAAAGAACCAAACTCTACCTGCTACAACAATTAATAATTTTTATAAATGAATGGATGAAATGTCTCTGCCTTCACATTCTCAAGAAGCTCAACTACGACGAATCCATCATGAACTGAGGCAGACACCTTTCGAATCCTGTGTGGTGTTACAGACACACAGATCATTTTTACAGCCTGTCAGAGAGAGAGAGCTCAGGCCTCAGCGAGGACACAAAGGACAAACGTTTGTGCTCTGGAAAAAACTCTGTGAACACCGTCAGCGGGCTGCCATGATCCTCCGACCCGTCTGAGAAGATGAAACCTCATCGATGAACTTTTCTTATCACCGCAGGTCTGAGTATCTTTCATTCCTCTGAACATGCAGCAGAGATCATCAGGCAGTGTCTGTCCTTCGTGACAGTAAATCTGATGATAAATATAAATAAGTGGTATAAATGCTAATCTGAAGCCTCAGATATTATAGATTATTATGAAACATAATCAGTTTACATGCTCTCAGAGTGATCAGCCTGAACATCTGATGACAGCAGATTATCTGGAAACATCCACAGATTAAAACGTCCCGATCATGGTGAATATATGATTTTTCCTCTTTAATGAAAGAGAACTCAGGGATGTCAGGGTTTCCCATCATGCACCGCAAACAGTTAAACCTGTACACACTGTACAAACTGTACAGATAAAAAGACAAATAAAATGTGCCGCTTTGAAAATCTGTACAATTTAGTTACTAACCAAATATTTTCCTGGGAGCTCCTGACTCATAGGTTCCTCTGGATCGTTGGTGGGGACGGCCTGCTGCTATGGACCCTCCTCCCCTCAGTTTGTCCCTATCCTTCTCCTTGCATCTTATCCCATCTTCCCTCATCCCATTTTTCAAGCCCAGTAGAGTTTCAGCAGAGCTCTGTTCATCATGAGTCTGTATGGTTTTGCCCAAGATTTCGGCCTCTTAAAAGGATTTTTCTTGCTACTGTAACTTTTGCTAAATGTTGCTTCGTGCTCATGATGGATTAACGTTGGATCTTTGAGATATAGCAATGGGTAAGGTCTTCTACCTGCTTTTTGTAAAGGGTCTCAAGATCTTTTGTGTGAATGCTGAGGCTTCATAAACATGAACGTGTTCCTGTCCAACAATGCAGTCAGACGCATGCAACATATGTCAGAGCCACAGCCTGCATTATTCAGCGTCTCTTTGTCAATGACCGATCATCCTTCTGAAATGTTTTTTGCACATTATTCTGTTTGTTCATCAAATGTTTCTGCAGGCCAAGTGCGTGCACAGCGACCTGCAGGCAAGAAAAACTGTGCATTTTTAATCCAGGTTTGTTATGTTTTACTCAGTTCTCCCTGCACTTGATTTTTATGTTCATCCTTCTTTAAGCTTTCCTTCTCGCTTTTATACTCATGTTTATTTTTATCTTTTTTTAACCTTTTTGTCTTTATTAGAGAGGACAGCTGGAGACGGACAGGAAATGTTAGGAAGAGAGAGATGACATGTAGCAAAGGGCTGGGGCTGGATTTGAACCCACCACAGCTGCCATGAGAACTACAGCCTCGACATAACCGCTAGGCTATAAGCGCCACTATATAATCCTGTTTTTAAATTATTTTACTTGCTCTTACTTGTATTTTATACTCATGATGTTTTTCAACTGTGTTGCACTTTGAGATCTGTTTTAAATGAAAGGTGTGTAAGAAATAAAATGTACTATTATTATTATTAGTCACCTACATTAAAAATTATCTGACTGATTATTATCTGATTATCTGACTTTGAAATGAAATGATTTGATTGACTCTCCAACAGAAACAGAGCTGCTAAAGCTTTATAATCTGAACAATAGAGGCCAGGGTGGAGACGGTCCTGCAGAGCATGCAGCAAAAAAAAAACATTGGAGAAATCCTCTTTTTGTCCAAACAGGATGCAGGAAGTCGTTTCCAGAGCAGCTGTGTGTGCAGCAGAATAAAACATGAGTTTTTCTGTATAGTACAGCCTGACTGCGACCTCATGATGAAAAAAAGCACCAAAGGCTGCGGAGCTGTCAATCTTCGGCTGCACTAAAAGCTCTCAGTGAAGCCGTGTGAACGCTGCACACAGGGAAATACCTCTGCTGAGACACACACACACACACACACACACACACACACACACACACACACACACACACACACACACACACACACACACACACAGCACAGCAGTCGTAGTGAATTATATGTAGGATATGGTCATGGACCACAATCAAAGTGCATCATGATGTGTAATGTATCGTATGTTGAGGTTGTGGGAAATAGCCGTAGTTCTAAAAAAATGTCTTAATGTGCATTTCATTGTCACATGTTTTGATTTTCTTTGATTATGTGTATTTGAAAAGTGCTTTATGAATAAAATATGACATTACACTGAGTCACTCAGTCCTGCTCTGAAACTGTACAAAGTTTCATAGAGAACAGCAATTATTAAACTGGTAGAGTAACATACATTTCAATAAACAAAGCCCTTCAAAATCTGTTGAAATGTCTTTTACAGGAACTTTTAAACTAAATGAAAATGTATTTCATCACACGAGATGATTTTAAGTCTCCACAGTCATTGTTCAGCTACTGAGCTAAAACAAGCTTCAGCCCCACAGGCAGAAAGACGCCCTCTAGTGGCTGCTCAAACTTCACCTACGTACATGGATGCAGGTAGACAGCTCCTCTAAGTCTTTATAAAGAGACCCCTCATTAAGCTTTCTATGACTCATGGGCTGAAATATAACAGAGATGCATCTAAGTAACAGCTGCATGCGGCAGGTTTGTGAATGATATGTTTGCACGACCTTCATCACATGTTGAGATAATTCTGCTCACAATGAACATTACGCTCAGACAACGTCACAAACAGTCCCTCTATTTGATACGATAGCAGTGTGTGTTTCTGTGGGTGTGTACTCACAGTGCGAGGCGGCGGACACAGCTCTAAACACTCTGTCGGTAAAAATCCAGCATAGAAGTAGTAATAGATCCATGTTTGAGCGGGGAGAGAGAGAGCGAGAGACTGAACATCTGAGAGAGAGAGAGCAGAGTGCGGCTGCTGCTCGCTCGTCCTGCTGCTCGGAGGAGAGAACAAGTGAGCAAGAGGAGGGGGAGAATGAGGAGGAGGTGTGGGGCGAGATGCTCCCACATCCACTCCGACACTCTGAGCTACCCCTCTCCCTTTCTCTCTCTCTCTCTCTCTCTCTCTCTCCCCCCTCCTCTATCTGATATCGCCCTTCCACCCCCCTCCCTCTTCCTCCCTTTATTGGCTGAAATAATCACCATCCAGCTCTGCAGCAGCGTACACTCAGCCTGTCCTCTTCAGACAGACAGACTGCTGTTCTGTGTTTGTGTCGCCTGTGTTCAGGATGAAAACCACAGACTGTCAGACCCTCTTCAACCCGCTCTGCTATAGATCAAAATGTATTTATTTGTGAGTGACACTTTGTAGGGGAAACAAAAACAGCAACTCATGGGAGACTTTCAAAACTCAGCAGGAGATTCAATTTGGAGCTCATTCATGAACCACTTAATGACATCGATGCTACTGATGATGATGATGTTGTTGTCGATGATACTAAAAATGATGTTGTCGATTTCAATGATGTCGATGATGAGGTTGTTTGTGTGGATGATGTTGACACTTTCAAGGATGTTGTCTAAGATGTTGTCGATGTTGAGGATGTTGTCAACGATGGTGTCAATGATGTTCATGATGATAAATCTGTCGATGTTGTTGTAGAGGATTTCAGCACCACAGAGGTGGACAGCTCCCTCGAACTGACAGAGCTGCAAAAACACACACAATTCAATTCAATTCAATTGATTTTGTATAGCGTCAACTCATAACAAGTGTTATCTCAAGACACTTTACAAAAAGCAGGTAAAATACCTTACTCTTTGTCTGTTAACATTACAAAAGATCAGGTAAAAAGACCTTACTTATTGCTATGTTACAAAGATCCGGCCTATCCATCATGAGCACTTTAGCAAAGCAGCAAAAGTTACAGTGGTAAGAAAAAAAACTGCCTTATTAAAAGGCAGAAATCACAAACACACACATGCACGCATGCAAACACATAGAGAATAAGTATGTCCATGCACATGAAAATAAAGATGCTAGTCATGTTTAAAAGTTTTTGTTATGACAGAAAAGAAGGTGTGATTAGCTCTCTGTAAACTGTCTGCACACAGGCTGATGTAAAGCTTGTGATGATGGTTAGAATAGAAAAAACCAAAAAAAATCTCCTGGTTAAAACACATTAGTCATCAATTATTCTGAAATAGACTCTCCTCCTCTTCCTCCTCCTCTTCCTCCTCCGATGAAGCTCCAAGCAGAAGACAAACACTCACCGTCTCTGTCAGACGTTTACTTTTAATTGCTCAGATTATGGAGCTGGTTTTCCAAAGCTAAACTTCCTCCTTTCATCGTCTTTTTTAAATCTCTCTCTCCCTTCACTCAAACTAATTTATTCCCTTCATGCTTTCATCTGAATCTCCTGACTCTTTTGATTCAGTCCAAGTCTGCTCACATAAACGCTGCTCCTCATCACTGAGAAGAAGAAACATGCAGCTGAATAGACTGCACACAGAGAGAAATACCGTTCACTGTGAGAGACTCGTTATCAGAAATAAAATCACTTTATTCTTTTTAACCTTGTCCCAGCATTTGTCTCAGTTTTATAACGTGTGTTATTTCTATTCTACAGATCTTCTAAAGATCGGGTAAGAAAAAAGTAGTTTTTGAATTTCAAAATGATCTTAATCCTTGAATTGATTTGAACATTTTTAAACTTTGGTTGTACAATTAAAACATCTTAATAAAGACGTATTTTCCAGTTTTTGTAATGTGACCATAACCAGAATTGAATACTAGTCTTTATAATTCTGTTTATTCAAGGTACACAAAATAAATCCTTAATGTAAACATGCTCAAATCCGTCAATCCAAATAAAAAATCAAGCTTAGAAGGAGGAGAAACGGAGAAGAAGAATTGAGAAAAAGAAGAGAGGAGGAGGAGGAGAAGTGGGAGCAGAAGAAGAAGGAAGCAGTAGAAGAAGTGAAAGGAAGGAGGAGAATTAGTGGAAGGAAGGGGGAAAAGTGGGAGAAGGAAGCAGGAGAAGAAGTGAAATAAAGGAGGATAAGTGGAAGGAAGGAAGGAAGGAGGAGAAGTGGAAGGAAGCAGGATAAGAAGTGAAAGGAAGGAGGAGAAGTGAAAGGAAGGAAGGAGGAGAAGTGGAAGGAAGCAGGAGCAGATGTGGAAAGAAGGGGGAGAAGTGGAAGGAAGGAGTGGAAGGAAGGAAGGAGGACAAGTGGAAAGAAGGAGTGGAAGGAAGGAGGACAAGTGAAAGGAAGGAAAAAGAAGAAGTGGAAGGAAGGATGAGAGGAAGTAGAAGGAAGCAGAAGAAGAAGTGAAAGGAAGCAGGAGAAGAAGAAGTCACTTGTAGATCTGTTTGGGAAAAATGGAGCATAAATCATCTCTTAGTAGTTCAGCCTTTATGTTTATCTGTGTCATAAACAAAATAAAAACAACAACGACCTGCTCCTGTAAAATCACCCCCATGAGGTCCAGCTCTATCACAGATCAGTAACCCTCTAACAGCTCTCTAAGACTGAACCGTCAGTGTAACCCGAGGCGGTTACATCGCTGCAGGCGCCAGTATAATTAAAAACGTCTGTTTGAATAAAGACGGCAGCTTTATTAAATATCATCACACAGCTGCTGTAACTCATGATACTATTTATTCTGAGAGTAATGGTGTCGGAGGAGTACGGGCATGCACACCCCCCTTGTCTTTCTAATATTGCTGTCATGTGAAAATGTTTTAATTGGCCTCTTTAAATCCTCCATCGCTTATCAGGACAGGACAGGTGAACCCTGGTGATGCAGAAAGGTGACCCTCAAACTGATCAATAACACACATTCCGATAAACACTGACAAAGTGTGTGTGTGTGTGCTCCTCTCCTAGTTAAAACAAACAGAAACATGATTGTGTTGTCCCTCCTCTCGCTCCGTCTCCTCTCTATAATGAACTTGTGCAGGTTTACACTCCGTCGGGTCGCTCTGTCACAGAGAATGTTCTGGATCAATAAACCGATCAGATCTGATGAGCTCAGTTGTAACGTTGGTGTGGATAAACAGCTGATCCTCAATCCGCTGCTGCGACGTCACGCTTACACACAATCACATCTCCCAACCGAAGATAATATCTATATCTTTGGTTGGGGCTTCTCCACTGCCGCCCTCTCATATCTGAGAGTTTAAACTGTGACAGTTTTAAAAAAGGACAGTGATCAGGACTCTTGATTGTGTGAGGAACCTGGTTTTAATACACGTGTGGATTAATTAAAACTGTAGCTGTGAGGACAGGAGGACTGTAGCTGTGAGGACAGGTAGACCTTTACTGTGAGGACAGGTGGACTGTAGCTGTGAGGACAGGTAGACCGTTACTGTGAGGACAGGTGGACTGTAGCTGTGAGAACAGGTGGACTGTAGCTGTGAGGACAGATAGACCGTTACTGTGAGGACAGGAGGACTGTAGCTGTGAGGACAGGTAGACTGTAGCTGTGAGGACAGATAGACCGTTACTGTGAGGACAGGAGGACTGTAGCTGTGAGGACAGGTAGACTGTAGCTGTGAGGACATGAGGACTGTAGCTGTGAGGACAGGAGGACTGTAGCTGTGAGGACAGGTAGACTGTAGCTGTGAGGACATGAGGACTGTAGCTGTGAGGACAGGAGGACTGTAGCTGTGAGGACAGGAGGACTGTAGCTATGAGGACAGGTAGACTGTAGCTGTGAGGACAGGAGGACTGTAGCTGTGAGGACATGAGGACTGTAGCTGTGAGGACAGGTAGACTGTAGCTGTGAGGACATGAGGACTGTAGCTGTGAGGACATGAGGACTGTAGCTATGAGGACAGGTAGACTGTAGCTATGAGGACAGGTAGACTGTAGCTGTGAGGACATGAGGACTGTAGCTGTGAGGACATGAGGACTGTAGCTATGAGGACAGGTAGACTGTAGCTGTGAGGACATGAGGACTGTAGCTATGAGGACAGGTAGACTGTAGCTGTGAGGACATGAGGACTGTAGCTGTGAGGACATGAGGACTGTAGCTATGAGGACAGGTAGACTGTAGCTGTGAGGACAGGAGGACTGTAGCTGTGAGGACAGGTAGACTGTAGCTGTGAGGACAGGTAGACTGTAGCTGTGAGGACAGGTAGACTGTAGTTGCTGGAGATTTAACTTTTAGTAAATGGATTCAACTTAGTCAAAAAGCTTGCAATCCAAATGTTCAAAGTTCCTTAATCTTTGAAATAATGTGAAGTTGTTCGTAATGTTAGCTAGTTCCAGAGTGGTTGTCCAGTTTGGCAACTTCAGACCGACTGACAGGTGAATGTATCGTAGCTGTTTGTCAGGAGGCTCACCTCCACCTCTTTTTCGGCTACTAGTTTGACTGAAAGTTAGTTTGAGACAGTATATCCAATATAGAAATATGTCAAAGTCTGCTCCAGAACCTAATGGGTCACGTCACTGAGACTACGTCCATGTTTTAAAATGACTATGGCCTGACACATTCTCCTCCAGCAGAACAATCTGTTTCTGCAGATTTGGGTTGAAAATAGGACTTTCTGTTGTTTTTCCACTCTGTGCTGCTTCCGTCCTGCCCTGGATGCTGCTGCAGTGCTCTGATTGGATTAATGAGAGCCATTGTCTCTGCAGAGCAGCTTATAAAGTCATTTAGCAGTCACAGTGCTGATAACTGCCCCCCCGCCGCACATCACCTGACCAGTAATGGCATTCAGCCGCTCGGGGGGTCATTACAGGATTAATGTGTGTTGTCTGTCTCTGATCTGATGCACCACCTGTAGAAAGAAAGAGAAAGATGACCCCTCCCTCAGGACAACGTTAACTCTCTGAATGTGTATAACTGTGATCCTCCAACAACAGCTGAGCTCACATAACGACTTCAGAAGCAGATGTGATTATAATCGACCAATCAGCATCGACTTCCTGTCAGGAAACACACACAGACACTAATCCAGATTTATAGATTTTACATAGAAATGTGGAATCTGTACACAGGGGTCTGGATTTTCAGCATGGGAAGGGTTCCGGTTTCCGTTTGTAGTACATTTGATATCTGCATATTCACTCCATTCCATTCCATCTATTCAAAGAATAGCACCAATGGAACATGAAAACACTGTAAATTAATTGTACACAGCCATTAGCAGCAGTTCTATACCTGGAAATCTCACCCTCAAAAATTCAACATTAGATTCTTCTACACCATTGTTGATGAAAAAGCTGATATCAGAAGTCATCTGAGTTTCAAGCCAAAACACACTGCAGGAGGTCACAGTTTGATAAAACAACAGAACCAAAAGACACAGTACAACCTCAGCAGCTCTCCACACCTCGCTCAAGCACAGTCTATCTAGAGCAGGACTGTCTGAACAAACTGTCAACTTTTTTGATAACTTCCAGACAGATCTCATTGTGGCAGGCAGAGGGCTGCACTTCTATCTCTCTGAAAGTAAAAAAAGGTGTGCCTCAGGGGTCTGCCCTAGGGACACTCCCATTCATTCTTTACTGTATGTCAATAACTTTGATCAAAACGTGTCTAAAGCAAACTTTTTATGCTGATGCCTCTGACGTGGTAAGTGCACGCCTCGTCTCAAAGCTAACATGCTCTGGAGCTCTGAGGTTCCTCATTGCATGCGGTATGACCGTGTTGGATGGTCTTCTTTGTCCACATGTAGACATAAAACACTGGCATATTCTTATTTACAAGTCTATTTTAATTCTACTTTCTTTATACCTTCTGGCCTTTATTAGTCAGAGGAGTACAGGAACTTCTAATCTTTGGTCTCAGTCCGTTCAAAAGTTTAGAACTGAACTGGGCAAAAAGGCATTTAAGTGTGATGCTCCCTTTATGGGGAAAAAAATTACAAAAAGACCTAGGCTACGACTTCTAAGTTTTAACGACTTCCTTCTTTCCAACATGTCAAAATACAACAGCGTTATCTTCAAATGTTGCTCAAAACACATGAGATCAGATAGCACATGTTCATCCATCTCAGGTGTATTATATGTCTCCTGCTGAAAACACAACAATAAAACCCCCGTGATGTCCCTTTAATGTCCTCCTGTGCTGTCACATAAATCCTGATAGAGCTGCTCTGAACAAGACAACACAAAACAACAGCACACAGAGGAGATACAGCATAGCTGTGAGGAAACTGAACAAGAGTGCTGAAGAAGAAAAAACAAAGACTAAACCTGCTCAGATTTATCTTCTACTCCTGCTGATCCTCTGGTAATCAAGGTTGGCAATTACGTGTTCTTGTAACTCCATCACTAGTTGTTATAACTAACGTATAGTGACTTTCAGATTCAATAACCCCGTTACAATTACAGTCATTTCAACTACATGAGATTTAAGTTTATTGCCATCGATTCTGCAGGTGAGGTCACACTAAAGTCAGCACAGTAGCATCCTGGGAGAAATAACATTGCGTGCAGTAAACACACACACACATGCTGAGCTTTCTGTCTCAGAAATACCAACATTATTTTTTCTCTGCTCGAGTTAAACAACAGGAATATAATGGTGAATTGTTGTCTCTGCGCAGGAAGGAAAAACTTCATCCACCGACAAGAATAGCAATTCTAATCTCACGCAGCACCAAATAAATAACACGCTTCTACTAAACTAGTAGTCAGAGAGCCCCGGGCTGCAAACACCGGAGACCCAGGCATCTCACGTAAGCTCCGCAGATCAAGGAGGACACACTATCTAAACAGACAAGGCTTTATTTAAACACCAACAGCTCCATGATCTGCTAGCCAGGACTAAACAGACCTATAGAAAGATATGTTGTTGATGACATGCTTCGTATTTACTGTTGAGTCTGTTGTCTCCAGAGGACTTATTAGAGAAATATCAACATGATAAAAATGGCTACAATGATACTGCAAGGGTTATTTTCTCTCTCACTGCCACAGCAACACTAAATAATATGCTCATTAATGTGAGTATTGAAGCAAAAAGTCAATGCTAGAGTCACTTTCCCAAGTAAATAGTCCAATTTATAATGCAGTAACTCAGTAATTTTCAGTAACTGGCCCATCACACCTCTAACAGGCACAGTTTTAATGTGTGTCTGTCTGTGTATGTATGTGTGTTTGTGTGTGTGTGTCTGTCTGTGTATGTATGTGTGTTTGTGTGTGTGTGGTAATAAAGAGGTTAGCTGCAGAGCTCAGCTGCTCCTCGGTGTCAGCGTTAACTGTGTCAGAGTCACTCACTGTGTCAACAGAAACGCAGTCATTAATATGTATGAAGACACTGAAGGGACCTTCATAATTATACAGGCCAGACCTCTGTTCATCTGCCGCACTCTGCACTCTCTGTTACACTGTGAACAACAACAGTATATGTGAACAACAACAGTATGTGCACAACAGTATGTGCACAACAGTATGTGAACAACTGTATATGTGAACCACAGTATATGTGAACAACAACGGTATATGTGAACAACAGTATATATAAACAACAGTATATATAAACAACAGTATATGTAAACAACAGTATATGTTAACAACAGTATATGTAAACCACAGTATATGTGAACAACAGTATATGTAAACAACAGTATATGTAAACAACAGTATATGTAAACCACAGTATATGTGAACAACAGTATATGTGAACAACAGTATATTTGAACAACAGTATATATAAACAACAGTATACGTAAACAACAGTATATGTAAACAACAGTATATATAAACAACAGTATATGTGAACAACAGTATATATAAACAACAGTATATGTAAACAACAGTATATGTGAACAACAGTATATATAAACAACAGTATATGTAAACAACAGTATATGTGAACAACAGTATATTTGAACAACAGTATATATAAACAACAGTATACGTAAACAACAGTATATGTAAATAACAGTATATATAAACAACAGTATATGTAAACAACAGTATATTTGAACAACAGTATATATAAACAACAGTATATGTAAACAACAGTATATGTAAACAACAGTATATTTGAACAACAGTATATGTGAACAACAGTATATGTAAACAACAGTATATGTGAACAACAGTATATTTGAACAACAGTATATATAAACAACAGTATACGTAAACAACAGTATATGTAAATAACAGTATATATAAACAACAGTATATGTAAACAACAGTATATTTGAACAACAGTATATATAAACAACAGTATATGTAAACAACAGTATATGTAAACAACAGTATATTTGAACAACAGTATATGTGAACAACAGTATATGTAAACAACAGTATATTTGAACAACAGTATATATAAACAACAGTATATGTAAACAACAGTATATTTGAACAACAGTATATTTGAACAACAGTATATGTGAACCACAGTATATGTGCAAAACAGTATGTGCACAACAGTATATGTGAACAACAATAAAAGAACAACAATCTGTGTGCAGAACAATATATGTGAAAGTAAATATGTGCCCAAAAACAAGTGAACAATATATGAACACACTAAATACCAGGGAAAACATAAATAAACTGTGGCACACTGAAAATAACTTTACTGTCACTTGAGCGAACAAGGCGTTTCGCCTGCAGCTTCCACAGGCTCGTCCAGCATAAATATAAATATATACTTAAACCACCAGTTTTACTGTACCAGAGAGGTCAATCAATCTATGAGATCGATGAATGAATGAGGATTCTCAGATTAACAGTTTTTCACACATAGCAACAAATGGTCTCTGGTATTAAAACTCAGTAATAAAAGAGAGGAGAACTATGTGAGTTTTCTGATTTCCTGTGATCAATTTTACACATTTTGTTAGTTCTGCTTATTTACATCAGCTTAAAAAATGCAAACTCAACAATCGTTAAATTTCTTGCCCACTCCCTCTGGCAGTTTGACAGTTTTCCTCTAATTACTCAGATTTTTCTCAAGTCTAGTGGGTAAATTGTTGAGGCTGCATATGCACAGGGCTCAGATTTATTTGCTCTATTTTGATAATCGGATTTATTCAACATCACTGGTTTATGTTGTGAATGAGTCTCTTTGCTGACAGAGTAAAGTGAGACACTTTGAGAGAGTCTGACGTCAGATAGAACATTTAACTAGAGATTTTTCACACGTTAAAGGAGCAATATGTAACTCTGACACCTAGTGTTTAAAATGGGTACTGCAGTCCAAATTCAATCTAGAGAGATGCCCTCTCCCCCCTCATCCCCAGAGTCGATGCTCACGCAGGTTGCCAAGTGGTGGACACTGCAGAGGAATTTTTAGGTCGGGTGTAATCATTTCTATCTGAACCAGTTCTCTTGCCTGCTTCCATCGCTGCAGCACCTGTTGGTTTGCCATTTGCCTGGCAATCCGAGGGGCTTGGGGCAAAAAAAAACCGCCTACCTTCTCTGGACGAAAAGACCATCAGATATTACTCTTCTTCCTCTTTTTCTAATAATTACTCTGTCATTTCCTCAGCCACAGAATCATTTATCTGCCCGCGAGTTGTGACCCCTCCTGTCCCCAGATAAACCTGAAGTGTGGTGTGTGCGGACGAAGCTTTTAAAATGTTTCTGAGGAGGTTTCATCATTTATATGCAGCGACCAGCTTCTCGGTCATGAGTGCCACTTCTTGACTTCTCCCATTAGTGAAGTCATTCACCAGCAGCTCTTGATCTGTGTTTTCTGTCATCCATGAATAAAACATGACTGTCAGCACTGCGTCTGATTGGTGCACTTCCAATGAGATCTCTTTATTCTGGTGCTGCTGGTGAAGCAGCTAAAATGTCAGCTGAGAGTGATGTATTACAGGCGGGCGGCCTTTTGTCTGGATCCCTGCTGAACGATGTGTTGTCACATTTCACAAAGTGTTTTCTCTGATAGGCAGCCTGCTTCCTATGCTAATGTGGACAGGCTGTATGTCACCGTCTGAGCGCTGTGCGGGGAATGTGAACTGCTTCAACTCTTAGTTTGAACTCTGAAATATAGATGCAGACATAAAGCAGTCAAAATATAGCATTAGAGATAAACCTGCAAAAAATATATCTGCAGAGAAAAAGATGCAAAAATAAAAAGCCGAAAATATAAAGCTGCAAAAATATAGCTGCTGAGGTAAATCTGCAAAAGTCTAGCTGCAAAATAAAGCTTTACAGGGCATCCTGCACATTTTCTGGTAAACCCATTCAAACAATTTTTGAACTGTTATTTTCTGATTGAACTTAAAAAAATAACCAAAAACCGACATCGACTCTAGGGAGGAGGGGCAGCTCTCTACAATGTTTTGATGTTGAAATGCAGTACCCATTTTAGTTGTAAGAGTTACATATTGCTCCTTTTAATTTGTAATTATAGAACAGATGGGTTCATGTAATTTGTGTGAATAACAAGGATAACAAGATGGATAAACTGCTGCTCCTACACAGAACACATACAGACTTTTGCACAATCGTTTCAGCAGCCTTTATTCTGCCCAACTTCCGTTTATTGTCCCCTTTTCACCTCTTCAGCTCATCATCTCCAGTAGAACTTTCCGCAGTCACAGTTTTATCCCCTGACCTCGACTTTCCCCCGCTCTGTTTCTGAACCATGCTTCCCCTGAGTAAAAGAAAACCGTGACCTCTCTTTTTGGTAAAGAAAAACCTTGTCAGGATATCACAAAATCAATGTCTGTGGTCGAGGGTTTATTCGGAGAGTCTGACATTAAAAGAAGCTGTGAGTGTGACCTTTGTGGTTCCCTGAAATGTCTGACACCATTACCCTCTGCTGCTGATGATTAATGTCCCGCTGTCTCCGTCAGAGGACACCGACCTGCTCTTTATCCACAGTAACACACTCCAGGAGGGACATCCATCACTGATGTAAACACTCACATACATGAAAAGATTATGCTCTCTTACACTAAGAGACTGCAGCCTTTGAACATAGGGCGTGCAAGCTAACCACTCAGCCATCAAGGCCCCACTTCTGCAATAAATTTAACCAATACATTGTGGGATAACACATTAATTCCTGGGATTAATTTACCCCAGAAGAGGAAATGAAATCAGCTCGCAGGGTGGAGATGACTCCCATAATTTACTTTTGTAATCAATCACTTCCCAGATTTAGTCAGTAAACCATGTGAGCTGACAGTCTAGAAGATTCTCAGTCTTTAGATGTGGAAACCCTCCTGACAGAGATGTTGTGAGTTCATGCAGCTTCAAGCAGGAAGTGAGGTTTATTAGCGGCACATAAAACGTCTCGGTGAGCTTTACAGGCTCACACAGCTACAGTTTACTGTCCAGATAAAAGTTAACGACTAATGGAAAAACTCTTGAGAGATACCTGAGGATACAAATGTGAAAAGTTAGAGACCTTCAGCTGGGAACAGAAGAAGACACGCGTCCAGCTCAGGCAGCCAGGTGTGGAGCATAGACGGAGGATTAACACACCTGCTGTGAGGATTGACAGAAACCTCTCTCAGCCGAGTTCATGTAAATGGTAAATTGACTTAAGCTTGAATAGCGCTTTTCTTGTCTTCTATATGAAGCATTTTCACCTACACATTCACACACTGATGGCAGAGGTTGCCAGAGGTTGTAACTAATCCCATTCATACACATGCAAACACCGCCGAAGAAGCGGGAGCAACTTGGGGTTAAGTATCTTGTCCAAAGACACATTAGACATGTTGCTGCAGGAGCTGGGGATCGAAACCCCCGAACCCTGACGGCCGACTCTACCTACTGAGCCACCCCATGTCCCCTCCTCCTCCTCCATTAACTCTTTCTCAATTGATCCGTCCTGCTGCTTCCAGCTACATGAGGCTGACCAGGTCCCAGTTTGATGACCTTAAAAAGCAATGAAATATCCATAAAATAAACTCAGAAAAAGATTAACCCTTTGTTTGACATTTCCAGGCTACAAGATATTCAACTAGCACCCTTCAAACAGATTAGTTCAGCAAACAACAGCACAAAAAAATCTGCAGATGTTTGCGCAATACAGAATCTTATAAACAAAATCCATGGCTTTGTAAAGTGATGATCTGTGACATCATGATTCATGATGATGCTGACCTCAGCAGCCATGTTGGTCATCAAATTCTCACTTTACATTTTCAGTCATAACCTCTGAAAGATAGGCTGAAATCTTTGCTGCCTGTGTGTGATGGATGTGTGTGTCACTCCACACAGTTTATTTTTTTTGTTCCTGTCAACGCTCACGGCTGAGAATCGATAAAGTTTGCAGATTTTGATGATCATTGTGTCAAAGTGTCAGGATGACTGATGGCTCCGAGATCTGCACATGTTCTGATATTTCATGTTTCTGCTGACATGAGAGGTACACGTGTCGTTGTATGATTTTATAAGTGAGATTAGACCAGAATAAAACACCTGAATCCTGTTTGATCCGGAATCTTTAAGGAGACCTGAGAGGAGGAGGAGGAGGAGGAGGAGGAGGAGAAGAGCTTAGGACGCTGAATGAAGCTGCAGCTCTGCAGACGACAGCGTCTCTCTCTGCAGCAGGATGATAACAGCTGGGATTTTGTCATCAATAACAGGTAATGCATTGCTTTCAGGAAGCCAAATCGGCCTGTGTCAATATGCAGGAACGTCACCAAATTACACTGTTTCTGTTCACACTGAATGGAGACGAGTTTCTGCAGCATTCAATTGATGCCTGTTGATGCAGTGGACCCAGAACAATTCTGATTGGCTGTTCGCTTCTTGTGTTGACACTGCAAAAAAAGTACTCCTTGCTGAGACGTGTAGAAATCGATTGAGTTGTTTTAAAGCAGTTTTAAGGCAGTTTTCATTTAAACAGACCGAACAAGACCCTCAGAGAGAAGGTGCAGAGAAGGTGTCAAAGAAAGTGACGCACATCACCCACCACACCAAAGAGTCTCTGTGACTTGCACAATAGACATTTCAATTTCAAGAGGACTATTTCTTTGTGTGTCCACAAACACAATTTACACATGTGCAGAAAAGGGAAAACATCTTGATTCATTCACAGGGGGCGCCTATAAATCCACACGAGCTGAAGGTTATTTACATTGTTTCTGTGTTATTTGGTCCACTCTCTGCCTGCTGTCAGATGAGACTCACAGCCTCTCATCGTAATCTCCAACCGCACGTTACACCAGCAGCACCCCTCGCCGGAGTCATCCAGTCTGTTGCCATGGAAACGGACAGTCACGTCAGTGTCTACTTTCAGAGTGTGTGCTCGACTAATGTGACCAAACAGCAACACAACATAGGTCCAGCTTTTTCTTTTTTTTAAGAACTTCCTCTGCTGTTGTAAATCTGTTGGTGTTTTTTTGTCTGCAAACAGACTGAGTTGCACTTTACACTGTCAGCCTATACATCACCAATGAATGAGTTTTCATTAGTCGACATTATTATTAGAACTGTTAATGTCTTACTCTCAGTCTCCAGCAGCTCTCTGTTCAGTTGCTGACACAGAAAAGATTCACAAACTTTGTTCAAACAGAAAATCCATCTCTGTATTCCTTTGTAACTCTGCACTTTTTGAGATTATCTTGTCTGTGGCATAAAGGGTTTAGTCTGCGAGAGTGTGGTCTGTCTGTGGTGTGGATCTTTGTTGTCAGTCTGCAGGTGGAGAGCAGTGAGAGGAAGGAGGAGGGCGTTCATCAGATTGGTGTGCTTGTCAGCATCACAGCTTTTAAAAAAGACGACCAGGAGCTGAGTGCACCAGCTGGGCACATAAATAGGAGGTCTTATCCCTTATACCTTAGACTTAGCTGTGACTGCCTTCATGACTTTAATTTACACAGAGTGCACCAAGACCGTAGCTGCGCCCGCTCTTATCATGCACGTCCACTTGAACTTTTCGCAGAGCGCTGAGGGACTGCCAAGTAATACACTTCCATCCTAACCTCTCAAATTGCCATCAGAAGATATGGATAACTCAAACCATGAGAAAAAGAAAACTTAATTGAACAGATAGCGATAGAGTTGTATGCAGAACATAACAAGATGGTAACACCTGATTAAATGAAACAGAGCAGAGCTCTTTTTGTTATCCCTTTTTGACTCAGTCTGACCTTTCAGCCTTTTGCAGTGTGTTCACAGGATAAAAAAAGTCATCTTTATTAGCAGGTAAACATCTTCATTCTCCTCCACAGTGTTTCATTCTGAGTCTGATGAAAGAGACGAGTCAACCTGTCTCATTGATTTATCTCCTGCTGGGACTCAAACCAGCTGAGGCTGAGAAACCTCCACACAACTCTGCACACTCGGGTCTGTTTGCTCCTCTTTAAAATCAAGTCTGATTCAGATGATCAGTGATCCGAGCCGAAGTCGGTGCAGAACGAGGAAACGTTAAACAAACTCAGCAGCTTCGAAAACAAACTGCGACAACAAGCTCAGAGTGTGAAATCAGTTTTTTACATGATTTAAACTCTTAAGAATCAGCGTTAGAAAGTTAGGCATCTCAAGTTGTTATTGTACAACAGACTAAACTTAACTAAAAAATGTTGTTTTCTCTCTCTTATCTCTGTGTCCTGTAGAAAATCTGGTAAATTCATTCAACCCAAAACCAGGTGTGAACTGTCTCAGTAATTCTCACTCTGGCGAAGAATCAAACATCTGACACAGAGTGTAACATGACTCTCTTCACAATTAGCTGCTAACAGTGCTGCTGTTGCAGGTGGATACTGTAAATTATAGATGAGTGTTAATTGATTTGGCTGCAGAGTGTGAGACTGTGTCCGGTTACCTCTCTCTCTCTCTCTCCCTGTCACTCTCTCTCTCTCTCACACACACACACACACACACACACACACACACACACACACACACACACACACACACACACACACACACACACACACACACACACACACACACACACACACACACACACACACACACACACACACACACACACACACACACACACACACACACACACACACACACCCTGTCGCAGATCGCAGAGTCGTCTGTATATAATCTCATGTTTGCAGCACTGACAGGATGGTTAAGAATGAGGGTTAAAATGTGAAAGAGACATACATGCACCGTGCTAGAAATCATCAAACGATCGTTAATATTAGGGAGGTTAGCGGTCCTGGAGACAAACCTGTGGATTTTTTTTTTTGCTTGGGAATAATTAAAACTAAGTGTTACAAGAGACGACTGGACTCACCTTCCGACCCTGACCTGGATTATTTCTGACAACACAGCACCCTTATTTTTCATCAGCAAAGTATAAAGATATCAGAGGGGAAAAGTGGAACCCCTTCATTTAATGTACTCTGTTTAATTAACAGAAATTATTTGCAGATATGCATTTGATACATGATACATCTACTGCTCTTCGTCTTTGGTTCAACACTTTCTCAAACTCAGAACATGATCGATGTACAACTGTGTTTCTTTTGTGATAAAAATATAAGTCTGAGACCTGACAGGTGCTGCATGGGCTTCGTCCTCCACAGACAGCTGTCACAGAGGAGACATCTTGTCCTGTCACTGTCTTTAAAGAGTCAGTTTACCTGTGAGAATCAGAGGTCAGAGGTCAAACAGAGATGATGAAGTGTCTCCTCAAATCAGACTTTGTTATCACACCTCTCCGTCTCAGGTGTCAGATCAGTGTCACAGCTCCTCTTCAGACTAATCTCACTCTTCTGTATTTCACTAAATCCTCTTTTTATGTGGACAGAAGAAGAATCGAAAGAGAACCCAAGCACTGTAAGGCAAAGTGAGTTCATTTCAAAAGCACCATTGCGAGGGTCACTGCCTTTACCTTTATAGTCAGGCGTCTTCCAAATTGTTTCTGTCTCCCTTATTCTCGAGTCCAAGTCCAATTCAGATCACCTGGGCCTGTTGCTCTCAGGGCATAAAGTCCAGCCCCAGTGTGGCTCGCTCGCTCTCTCTAATGCCACATGGACTCATCCCAACCATCATCTGCACATTTCAGACTTTCTTATATATTGCTCGGCACTCATGCACACATCTAACTGTACTGATGGACACACTCCATGTTTGCAATAATACTTTCAAGTGTTTACCTTTTCACTATAAATCATTCTTATTTGCAGTCAACTATCGTGTCCTTCCCCTATTTGCCATGGCCCTTCAGCCTGGTTACGACTCCATTCATACAAAGCCCTTTTAAGAGTTAAAACAGAACACTACAGTAGGAACATTAGAATCATTATACAAGAAATTTGACATTAATCCATATTGTCATATTAAAATACAAAATAGAAAACCTTAAAAAGACAGAAATAAATGGCATGATAATGATTAACTGAAAGAAACAAGTTCAATAGTAAAAAAGATGGCAATTGAAAACAGAATTTAAAAAAATATATAATTTAATATGGATACTCCCTGGTTGCCTGTATACTGGGACAAAGATAGAAGTCCCAAAAAATGGACTTATCGAGCTTTAATCGTTAACAATGCATGGAGTGAGTAAACCTGTCCAAACCTGTCCACGTAGCCCACTAGCAGGCCTGATACGTATTTTGGCCCAGGACCATTTAGTACTAAATAAACAAGAAGTATGAGTTAGGGCCTGTGTCCAATGACAACAGGGTTTTTTTTACTGGCAGCGCCCATTTTCGAGACAAAAAACAATATATATATATATATATATATATATATATATATATATATATATATATATATATATCTCAGTTGAAAACAGATCAACTTTTGAATCAGCGCCATACTCGTCAATGTAACTTCTCCTTCACCAATCAAAATCAAGAAACTTCAGATATCAGCTTGGCCGACAACAATGGCGGAGGAGACGCTAGTATGACTCGTCTTTTTGAGGGAACAGTTTCAGGTGTAGAGCTGCTGCTGATGCCAATACATAACACATTTACATTGTTTTTATGTTTTCTTGGTGACACACAGCAAATATTGAGCCCACAGAGTTATCTTAAACCCATAATGGACATTACAGAGGGAAGCAGAAGTTAACTTTCGTAACCTAGCAATAATGAGTGCTGGTGAGAAGCGTATGGACACAGGTGCTTAAAAATCTATTCTTTGACTCACAGGACGCCAGAGATCTGAGGACTGGTGTAAGTGTTGGTGTTGTTGTGTGGGTTGGTGAAGGTATCTGTTAGTGTGTAGTGTGCTCCTTTGGTCACATCGTTGCTCTCTACACACTATAGGAACAGAATTGTTAAGTCTATCATTATTTGTCCTCATTTGTTAAGATTTAAAAAAATCTTCAGTGTGGACCAGGCTTTAGCAGCGGCTCGCCCTCTGAGTATTCTTTTAGAGCACAGGAAATTGGTTCCACAAACCTTGGATTATCTGACCCCCCCCTCCTCTTCGTCCATGATGTTTTCTGTCGCTGAGTGATTGCTCCTCTGTGAGGATGAGCGGGGAGGCTGGGAGCCAAAGCGACCAGGCGAACAGGACGCCATAATGAAAGTAAATGAGGCGTGAACGCTGCCCGTGGCTGTTATCACTTAAGAACACAGAGAGGGCGAGGGCGGGGGGTGCAATATGACTGCAGAGATCTGCGCACTCCTCCACCACCTTAATGCACCTGAGGCTGCTCTTCATCAGTGTGCTGAGTGTATAACTGCAGGTTTTTATTGGGCTTTTATTGCAGGGTCAGTGCAGAGGGGAGAAACTTGGTGTGTCCATTTATTAGACTGTAAAAGTCCTTTCAGCCGTGTTAGCCGAGCAGACTTTGATGCTTTCCTTTGGTGGAAAACAAGAGCTAAACGTGCTCCAAAATCATTTTGAAGTCTTCTTGTGTATTGAGGCATAACTTCCAGCTGACAAAAAAAAAAACCCAAGAGAACTGAGCATCAAAATGCTACAAACACAGTCTCAGAAGATGTCTGTAAAATCAAATCTGTTCGAGGGTTCCTGCCTGTAAGAAGACGATTTTCTTTCTCACGGTGGATTCATGTTGGCTCTCTGTAAAGCACAAAACCTTTATGTCTGTGTGAAATGTGTCAGACATAGAAAATTGGATTGGATTAAAGCAGAGGTGCTTCACGCTTGCAGAATGCACTATGTTGAACAGAACTTGTTTTTCTTCTGAAAAGTACTCTATGGAGAAATTGCAGGGGGTGAATTTGTTATGTAGTCATCAGGCTGAGAGTTATGTATAACCCGAACTAATTAGGAGTGCAGTTGAGTTCACAGACATGTGGGCATAGTGTAACAGTTTATCAGAAGGCTTAAACCTCACATCAGCTCCAACCGTTTCTAGATTGATCTAAAGTTAGGTCGAGTCAGAATTTCCAATATGGCAAAGTCAATCATTGAATGGGTGATGTCACTGAGGAGACGTCAATGTTTTATACAGGCTAGGAAAAAAAAAACAGAGATCTCTCTGATGCAAAGAAATGTCCTCCAGTTTGACATATGATACTTTTTCACTTTGAGAACATTTTAGAGGGTGGTCTGTTACTGCAGGACACATTCAGCAGGAGGATTTTCACCAGGCATTGTGTTACTTCAAAAAGCTGAAGTGACAGGGTTAGGGTTCACTCAGAAGTGAAGTCAAACTATTTCCTGACATCGTCAACATAGGTTTGACAAGTGTCAAGATCTGATTTTGGACCCTGACTCCCTGGGTAAAACAGTTAGCCTCAATATCCATAAGTTTTAACTGAGGCCTTGGTGAACAAGTGGTTTTCACCAGTGCGAATTTCATCAGTTCCAGAGGGTCGATCTGAGGCACTGATGGCTCCTGACATGTATCTCTTCTGGAATATTTTGAGGCTCTTCCATCTTCTGTGGAGCTCATTTACATTTCAGACCCCCCCCCCCCCCCCCCCCCAACACCGGTCGTGAGCAGCTGGGGATCAAACTTCCTCTCAGAGATGTGACTTCAAAGGCTTCAGTGTTTCACTTAGTGCTTGCAGACCGTCTGTCCGCAGTCCAGCAGGTCAGATGGTCAGGGACATAATCCATAAAGCTTCATACAGAGAGGAATCATTGGCTCAGAATGAACCACCAGCTGACTGCATTCGACCACATCTCTCTGTGTGTCAGCTCATTTCCAACTGAAGGACTGTTTTCATCACTGCCAGAATACTACAATATTTAACTGTATGGAACAGTCCTCATCTGTTCAGAGATAAGAACTCTGAGAAACCTCTTTGGAGGACACACCTGTGTCCTGACCTGGACTGAGGCCTGTTTTCTGTCTGTCTAATGCTTTTTGTCTCGGGTCGTCAGCCTGCTTGCAGACTCAGTGGCTGCAGACGACGGAGCTGCTGGTTAATGATCCGACATCTCAGGGACGAGCTGTAACCTCCAGAACAACCACAGAGAGACATTGCTGCCTTCGATACTATTGTGTTTAAGGGTCATTTCAGTCCACCATGAGTTTGTGTCCAAACACAATGGAGCCATTTAAACACCAGACTTTGAGAAAGGAAAACAATGCCTGTTCTCAGGTACCCGATAATGAGTCAGGTCAGATAGGATCAGGATACAGATATGTTGTATGTGAATGTTTTATTTCTTGTTTTTTTGTTACAAAGTACTTGCACTAGATCGATGTTTTTTTCTACATATGGATGTCGTTAGATGTTGTAAAGTGTTTGAGTGCAATTTGACATGCACAATAACATTATTTCTGCAGTAAACTCTTCAAACCTTGTACAACTTGATGCTCCTTTATTTCTGAGGTAAATTTCTTAAACCTTCTCCACCTAAATACAACACTGCTTCAGAAACATGCCTGCTGACTGATGAGGAGTGAATACTTTTGTGTCAATCTCTCAGGTATAACTCGAGCTCCCCTCAGAATACTCTCAAAAATGTAACCGATGTTCCACAGGGATCCATTCTGGGTCCTCCTTTATTCAAAATATATTCACAACACCATCTCTGCCTGTAATGTTCATTTTATGCAGATGACACTATGTTACCACTATCTATCAGTCTGGCCATTTATATTTAACATTTTCTACATTTCAGATCCTGCTCATCAAACTTAACTTTTCCAACCCATGTGGAAAAAGTCAAAATTGTATTTATAAAAAAAGGTTACGAATCATGTTTCTCTGATGCTAGCACAAATACCTTTTTAATAT
The DNA here is from genome assembly GCF_963930695.1 of Labrus bergylta. Classification (NCBI taxonomy): domain Eukaryota; kingdom Metazoa; phylum Chordata; class Actinopteri; order Labriformes; family Labridae; genus Labrus; species Labrus bergylta. The sequence continues at coordinate 10,999,456 of NC_089207.1, forward strand.
TAATTGGGACTTTAAATATCATTTTGATACTGTAGTTATGCATACTTTTCCACTTCACTTCGCAGTCATTCTATTTTTGGTGTTGAAAAAGATCACAAGTTCTCTTTAATAACTACATCAGTATATGAATGAGATATGTTACAGTGTATAAAAACAGTAGCAGGAGAGTAAAGGGGAAGATAGCTGCTCTCCACATTCAGACACATGAGAGCAAAATGCACAGAGCAGGAAAACTATTTGGATGTGTTGGTGCCTGAATATCATCAGGGCTATATGCTTTGTGAATTAGACCTTGGGAGAGTGCAGATAGAGGGAGCAAATGATGCATAATTCTTTGAGCTTTTAGTGACTACAATCGATTCCGAGTGAATTCCCCTCTGAGTTTGAGGATGGAGAGCACACAGATCATTAGGCGTTTTTTCCAGTGTTTTGTGCTCTTGTTGATGAGAGATAAACCTCTGTGTGTGCTGTACCTCACTCTTGTGCTGCTCCTCTATCTGCTGTGGTTTTCTCATAGCTACACAGAGTGTTGTTCAGAGAAGAGATGGAGCAGATGTGTTTGAAACCACAGCAGCAGCAGCGGTGTCCTCTGAGTCAGCCGACAGAGATAATAACCCTCCTCCTCTCAGACCTCAGGTCGCTCTGCAGACACCTGATCTGTCGCACTGAGGCTCTGCAGCTTCTCAACAACTAAAGAAAGCTTTTACTGTGAGGATGGAGGAAAGATGAGGGCTCTGATCTAAGAGTGATAATGGCAGGAGAGGCTCCATTGGAGTCTCAAACTAACATGTAGTAAACACATTTCACTCAAAATTCAGCAGCTGACAGAGGACATCAGAAACACGACCTTCATCTCAAGAAAAGGTCTATAACTACAGATTGTGCTTTAAAAATAGGATAAGTCTGAACAATTAGTATGCTGTTCATCTTTTTGTAATTAAATCCCATAAAGAAAAATTTCACTGAGTCCAACAGAGAGGCTCATTGAGTGTGTTCATGGACTTGAGTATCCCGGTTATGAGCCTTATTCACAAAGTAAAAATAAGACAAGATGGTGATGGTGGAGATGGTGTGAACATGGTTTGTACATGTAACAGAGCGAGCTGGAGGTGAGAAGCTATTGATTTCCTACAGTTCTTCTTCCTTTTTCAGTCAGCTCGCTTCACAATTGGCTATTGTTTTGTTCACATGAAAATCCAAAAACTGCATGCTCAGCTATCCTCGGGGTTCCTCCCGCACAACAGGGAATGGGATTGTATATATATCACATTTAATATTTATTACACACCTCACACCACAGGAACCACTCACAAGATCATCTTTAGAAATGACAATATATGAACTTATTTTATCTGAAGGGGGGAATTGGGCCCAAAATCTAGTATTAATACTTGTTGTGCAAAGCGTCATCATGTTCTAATTTTTAAAATCTTATTCATGTTGTGTTCTTTTATGAAGATCTTGTGCAATATTGATAATGTGCAACAAAGGCGAGGAGCCGGCTCGAGCTTCGGTGAAATGGTTGTGTGGGTGCTCTCACTGTTTGCCTATGGACACAGACATAGTCTGTTTTCTGCCAGGAATTTCCAAGATGCCAATTCCTTCTAAGAAATCTCAGAATCAGTTGAGGAAACGGCCATGTGTGCTGTAGTAAATATGTCTGTAAATAGAGGACCTTAGTGGGAGTGGCCTGCGGTGATGTGCATTCTGGAAGTTGTTGTCTTTCATCCCCATAAGCCAAAAAGACTCCTTCTGCCTTTTCTCGGTCAAGAAGGCACCAACTTCAAAATGTATTTCACATTTCTACTACATATATGACCCAATGTCAATACAGATTCATGTTTCAACGGGTGAAGTATCCCTTCAAGTTTGTGATTGATGTTATTTGCAGCCACCAGCTGATACACACATGATAAATACTGACACCACAAGCTTAAACGGAGAAGAGTCAAAGCATCCATACACACTTAAATATCACGAGCAGTCTCTGTGGGAAAGTCCTTGAAATATTTGCGTAAAAATATATTTTAAAAGATTGAATTGTCTTCCTATTTGATGATGCATCGACCCGCATATCACGTGCGGGGTGACCTGAAGGGATCCCGGATCAGCTGTGATCCGTTTCTCCACTAGCTGCCACACTGACAATTTAAACATGGCGGGGGGCATCTTCTGTTCACCATCAGACTCCGCCATGATGGCTGCTACTCTGCAAACAGAAAGCAGCTCTCATGTAGAGAGAGCGAGTCAGTTTTCATTTCACTTTAAAGAAACTAACCTGAGCTCACAGCTCACCTGTTTAAAGTGTCCACGCGCCTGAGAGTGAATCCTCCTGATGATAATCCGCCTGAACAGTGGTGAAACTGGCGTGATAATGTATTCCACCCTGTAGGTCTGACCGTGCTAAGCCGTTCTGAGAGTCTTATCTCATTTCATACTGAGGTTCTTCAGGGTCAGATTCTCACTCTGTGAAATAAGAGAGCGCTTCATCTGCTGAAACAACCAGAGGTCGACACAGTTAATCAAAAATGTAACTCTGTTTACTGCTAACAAAGACATTAACTTTGAGATCAGTTCATTTTGTTAATATTTTAACACACATAAATTGTGTTTTCCAACTGGTACTACCTGCTGCCTGAGGGTTAAAGCAACGGCACTGTCTTGGAGAATCTTTGTTGCTTGTATGGACCTCCTTTGGATGTGCTGGGTTGTAGGTCTGAGGGACGTTCTCCTTGTGAAGTTAAATCTCTGAAGAAGTGACAAACTTGGTGTGATGAATCAAGTCTCTTTTAATTCATGCAGTATGGAGGGAAGACCCAAATGTTCAGTGACAACCCTTACAGACTTATATACAGGATGTAACCCTTGCACTATATTATATTATACTATGTTATATTTTATTTTGTATAACTGCACTGTTGTTATTTAGATCGTCATATCATACTACTCTTTTACTGCGGAGTTAGATCAGTCTCAATATTCACAAATGCACACAGAAGGATTCACAAATGTATTTCAATGCACACACAAATATATTTAATTCTATATAAATGTAAAACAAATCCACAAATAAAAAAATAAGATTCGCAAATGTATTTCTGATTCACACACAAATATTTATAGTTTTGTATATATTTAATTAAACTGTTCAGTCTGCATTTACAAGCTGTTTGTCATTTGTGAACCTCGCTGCATTTGTGTGTGGGATTTTTGAGACTCCCCTGCCGTGGTTAGATTCACAAATGCATTTTTTTCAGCAGGGAAATGTCTTTCGCCAATCAGATGTCTCCTTCCTATTCAGCCAATCACAGTAGCGTAGATTCAAGGGTAGGATTTAATGTGACCACTTTAGCGTTGCATCTGCGCATACAGCGATTAGCCTAGCGTTCAGACAATCTGATTAAGTCATCTTTAATCTGACCAGCACAAATAGTCTCTGTGATTGTCGTACTATATATGGAAAGTTGAGAGTGTGTGAATCAGAAATACATTTGTGAATCTTATTTTTTTATTTGTGGATTTGTTTTACATTTATATAGAATTAAATATATTTGTGTGTGCATTGAAATACATATGTGAATCCTTCTGTGTGCATTTGTGAATATTGAGACTGATCTAACTCCATATTTTACTGCTGTTTACATAACCCTAAACTTTTTGATCACACAAGTCACTTTATATCATCACTGGTCACTTTAACTTGCCATCCACTAAACATAATTCGTAATTGTCCTGTATTGTTTAACTATTTATATTCTTTTGTATATACATCCTGTTGTTTTTTCTATCTGTATTTATCTTATCTATCCTGTGTATTTTGTATTACTTCTCTCTCTGTCTTGCTGCTGCAATGCCCGGATTTCTCCTCTGGGGATCAATAAAGTATTATCCTATCCTAACCCCCAAACCCTATGCACACAAAACAGCTGCAAGTCATTGTAAAAGGAATGGCCCCCGCAGAACAGATAAAACTGTAATAGCATTTGTGCCCCCTTTCAGACTCAAATAACTGATAAAACAATATCACTTCTTCTACATGTGACAAGTGTTTCAGTCCACAGTTCATCAAAACAGAAGTCACTACGATAACGAAACAATCACTCTTTAAATGCTTCGATCAACTCCACAGCCTGAGCATGGTAAACTGTTTTAGACTTGAGCATAACAGACCAAAACTTTGATCCACTTGAGCTATGTACATGTTTGGATATGTACAAGTCATCCGACAAATATTCGGATCAATTGTTATTGTGAGGCGCTGACGAGTATCTGGAAATTGGGGGTCCTCCATAGCCGACCCCTCCCTCTGGAACTCACTCCCAACACATATTCAAGACTCCACTGACCCATCCACATTCAAATGGTTACACAAGACTCACCTTTACAAGCTTTTTTAATCTGTGGTTGTGTCTTTGTGTACTCTTATGAGTGGTTTATATGTTGTTGTTTTTCTGACCTGGGTGTAATGTCTGTTAAGTTCCTACTATGGGGTTTTTATCTTTCTATTTTAAACTACAGTGTCTTTGAGTCCTTAAAAAGCACTCAGAAATGACATCTCTGTTGAAGGAATCATCAGTGAGACAGCGGGGACACTTCTGAGAGGGTGCACTCTGACTGTAGAGGTTTCAACTGGATGGATTCAATCAAAATAAATAGATTTCTCTAAATGCCAAAGTGTCTGCTACATTGATTGGCCCTCTGTGAGACAGGAACAAACTCATTCAGTCTGAGTATTGCTGACTATCGGGACGTCTCAGAGTGTTTCCATAAGATGGATCAGCAGGGTGTGTGTGTGTGAAACATTTCTCCACGTCAGTGATGAATCACATCTCAGTGGCTGTCTTCTGCTGACACTCACTTTGTCGTCTCTTCTTGCAGCCTGTTGGTTCTAGAAATAAAAAAAAATGCTCAGTTGTTTAAACAGTTTAAATCCTATTCATGCTATTTTAAGATCAATATCTTTGTGTCTCAGTGTCAGTGCCTTGAGCATATTATCTGTTCAGGCAAAGTTTTAGATATACAGATGCAACGTTTTCAGAGAATACACAGACACACAAACATCATTCACTGGGTGTCACTGGCAGAGTAGTGCATAACGTGGGACTGACCACCCGGGGCCCCAATGGAGGAGGCTGCCCTTATTGGTCCTGAGATATAGTTGTTTTTTTTGTTAGTTCTGACTTAAGGCCCTGACGCACCAAAGAGGTCATCGGTCCTAGTTGGACCGTCCATGAGCGATCGTCGCCCTAGTTTTTGCGGTCTGTCCAGCTCCGTCGCTACAAGTCATCCCCCGTCTGCCTTTTTTCGCAGTCGGTCGGCATTGGCGCGGTTGTTGAGAGGAATCTTTCTGATTGGCTGTTCAGCAAAGTGGATCAGTGCACAAGAAGAAATACGGAAGTGATGAAAGCAACTACACGACTACAGTCAAGAGGGCACACACCATGTATGTAATAAGAAGGTACATACGAACAGCTTATCTCACATTTGTAATCATCACCTCATCTGATCACAATGTTTTATTACATCATGATGGCCGTCCGGAACTGTGGCAACAGAAGACCAACTGATCGCCATCACTGCAGGAGAAAGTGGACCAGCAGGACTCAGATTTCAAAGAGGAACACGACAAAAACTGTTCACTCCTGAAGAAAGCAGAACTTCTGACGCCGAAAAACCAGGAATCAAAGTCTGAGAACAATGCGGTGAACGGTGATCTTTAGACTGCCCTGGACGAGTGTCAGCTTTCAAAAAGACAGCTTCAGGGAGACGGAGAACTTAAGAGATTCGAGGATGAGTTGATGAAGAACATGGCCAGGCATTCAGATGTGCAGACGTTGAAGATGGAGAATGCAGAGATCAGGGATAAATTCCAGGTATGCAGAGAGAAAGTGTGACAGACTTATGTCAAAGTATCACTCCCTCTCTGAACGTTATGCAGAGAAGAAGTTTATCATTGCTCGTCATTGCAAACTGAATTCCCCTTTTTATACCCAAATTTGAGCCGGCTCACTGGGCTTCTCTGAGAAGTCAGAAATTTATCAAGCATAACTTTCAACCACTAAAACATATTTTTCTGTTCAGGACTGCAAGTAAAAACTATAATTTGACATCTTAATCAAGAAATAATGTACTGTTTTGTTTGGTAAAACAGTAAATTCATGGATAACAATACTAATGATATTTTAGCATTAAAAATATCGTTTTGGTTAAAGAGCTTCTACATACTGATGTATTAACCATTACAGAAACATAAAAAATGATTTTGGTAAATGCCAGTGCTGTTAGTTTAGGGCAGCTGTGGCATAAGTGGTGGTCAAATAAATGTGTTAAGCACTGTGTGTATATAAAGCTGTAAAGTGTTTAAAGCCTTGCACAGATTTATCTTCTGGTCGAGGAGAGATGATGTGAAAGATGTCATGAGAGGAATTTAGACCTTCAGTTGAAGCCACAGGGTTTATACAGAAGAGAATAAAACATTTTAATAGTGCACTTTTTCTTTAGATTTGTTGTTGGTTGCAGTTTTTAGGATCTAAAAGCTTCAGCTGCATCCACTGGATATTTTTGATATCTTGTGTTTTTCTGTTGACGCTGTAGAAATAGAGATGTTGCCTCCGAAAACCCTGCAGCACATTCCTGCATTTATTTCATTGCTAAAAGGCATGTCACTAAATGATTCATATCTTGTATTTATTCTCAGTATTTTTATTATTCAACTGGTGTTAAAGTAATGGAGGAGCTATGAAAGCCTCTTTTAGCCCTTTTCTCAGATCGTCCTTTTAATGGATGGAAGTATTTCACAGTGAACGGACAGAAAAATATTATTTTGTTGGGAGTGCTCTGAGCAGGATTGCGTTCTGTGTGTTTCTGCAGCGGAGTGCTTTAAAGCGAGACATGACTAGACCTGCTGGGTTTGAAACACGCTCCGAGCTTTACTGCTGGACATCAGGACAATATTCAGAGTCCTGCACACCGTTTACAAAGGTTTTTGGGTTTGCATTACTGTCTTTTATCACCCTTTCTAAACTTGCAATATACAGTTCTCCAGAAAACGGAGATATAACAGACTGACAATTTGGAATTTCCGAGTTCCAAGATAAAATGGAATGCACCATTAGCCTTGAAGATGTCCCACTATTCAAACTGGGAGCCATGACATTTTCTTGGAATAGCAACCTCACTGTCCGTCAAGAAAGACATTTGAGCATTAGCCATTTTTGTATGTTTACACCTCACTGCAAGAAGGAAGATAATGTGTGTGTTGTTTCATTACAGTCACACCGCCAACTACTGCATAGCATGTATCCTATAGTGTTTTTAGTTGTTTTTGCAGATACCTATGTGTGCATGGCCGTTGTTAACAAAACGTTGTTGTCTGAATAAAATACAAAGGAAAAACAAGTCTGTTTTTAGAGGATTAAATGTGGCCTCAGTTAACGAGAACAATTGTTGTTGAAAATATGGCAACATTTTGGTACTGAAACATTAACAATGTATTTGTGCAATTTAGACAGTGTGACCTCCTGTGCTCTCTGTTTGGAAGAGACTTTATCCAAACTGAAAAAAAACCTCAGTATTTGCTGAATTTGAATATGAATGGACCACTACTCTCTTTTTCTCTCACAGCAGCTTTTGTTCAAATTATGGCTGAATTTTCAAACACGTCTTCCAAACGTAGTGAAGTCTCAATCATTTTGACAACCTCACAGCATGTGTATCCTTTTTTTTTTGTCTTGATTTTATTGTCAGGTCAGAATCGTCCTGACCCACTCCTCTCCTTCCATCACACACTCTGCTGAAAGCTGAAAGAAGCAAAATGAGTGAAACAAGTGGGTACGCTTGTGCTTCTCTGTCACACATTTTACTGTTCAAAGGATTGTTTCTCTAGAGAAAAATGAGACCGTGGATGTTCATAGATTGGTAGATTTAGCCAAGCAGTCCTTTCAGATCTGGTCCTGTCTCATGTTTATAATTAAAGCTCTTTTCATGGCTTTGTTCAGGCTTTACAGGTCATTGTAAAATTAAATCTGTTGCATATTTTGGTAGATGCCATACGGGGTGTATCTTAAAGTTTTTCCTCAGGGATAACCACTAAAATCGCAAGCGATTGAATAGAGGTACAAATGAACAAAATAGTTACAAGTCAAATAAATAGACTCCTTTTTCTATGTAGCCCTGTGATAAGGAGAAACAAAACCACCGCTACTGAGCAGTAAACAATAAACTAGATTAAAGGGGAGACCAAAGAAACAGCTGAGACACAAAGGCCACCAGGCCCATGTTTACTAAGAAACAAAAAAGGCTGGGTCGGAAATGTTCAGCACCAACAAGCCCGTGTAGAGCTGCTGGAAACGGTGAGCAATCACACAGAAGAACATTTGAGTGGTGCTTATGCAGAATCACACACTTCTAAAAAACGCAAGAAACAATGAGCGATGCTTTCACTATGGTGAGACAATGAGTCAGCACAGAGCGCTGCAACTCAAGGGTATATATAAGCTTAACACACCTGGACCCAATCAGGGCCAATCAGACACACACACACCTGACACTGCACTGAGACAATGACCTCCCCACACTCAGTTAGTGACCAGAGTGATCCCCCTCACACATGCAGCCTCCAGCAGGACGAGCGGAGGTCTCCATGTGGAGAACAAGAAGCTGTTAGAGGATGATCCAGTGAAGCTTCTCTTAGTTTCACAGCATCTCGTCATTTCTAATGTGAATCATTCTCATGTTTTATTAAAGCTCAGATTTCACACTTTACTGCAGTTTAACTCTCTCATTAATCATAGGAACGTCCCTGCCGGCGTCTTTGTTCTCTTTCATCTCCGAGCACACTCGAGGACTCGCCGCACCTGAAGCACCTGTTGGTTTAAAGATGCCACGCGGCTGCAGGCTGCAGCTCCGAGGAAAACACACTCTATGATTTTATTAGTCAGCCGTGGTGTGGACTTTTATATTAATGAGGACAAACAGCCAGCAGCATGCTGCTCTCTGTCTGCAGGCTGCACACACACACACACACACACACACACACACACACACACACACACACACACACACACACACACACACACACACACACACACACACACACACACACACACACACACACACACACACACACACACACACACACACACACACACATACCTGATGACTCAGCGTGTGTGAGTCAAGCAATCTGCTCTGAATTAGTTTGGTCACTCTGTCTCTCAACAGGATTATATTTACTTAATTTCTTTGGATGATGTCGGAGGTTAAATTCAGGAATCTGTAATTGACCTTAGCATTTATATCTTTCAAACTAATTAGTTCTTTAACCCCTGAAAACATGAGACAGGACCCCTGAGGTTCCTGTGCACTCCAGCAGCACTACACATATGCTTCTAAATCCTCCTCATGCTCCCACATCCATTTAAAACATTAAAGAGGACATATTATCCCCCTCTTCCACCTTTTCAAACACTCCCCTGTGGTCTAAATGAAACATCTGTGCTGCGCTTTGGTCAAAATATAACATGAATCAAGCACCAGAGGAGGTTTGTGACCCTGTATAAACCAGTTCTCTTAGAACGCTCCGTTTTGGTCTGTGTGTCTCTTTAAATGCAATGAGCCCCCTCTGAGTTTACCCCGTAGACGTCACTCCTTTGCTAGCGTGAATAAAAATGGCGGACCTGCGCACCAGGGAAGGGGAGGGTATTTTTTTTTACCAGAATCCCACTGTGACATCACAAGGAGAGCACATTTGAAACGGAGCATTTTTCTCTGTGTTGTAAGACTTATGCAGACCACAATTCTGTGGGTCGGTAGACACTCAGGTTACCCAAATATATGTTCAAAAACACTGTAGAAGTGGATTTTTCATAATATGTCCCCTTTATATTTAGTTTTCCTTCATTCTGGGGGGGGGGGGGGGGGGGGGGGGGCAGGGTTTCATACTGTTCAACTGAAAGTCTCTTGTGAGAAGGCTGCGGTCATATTTCCCTGCTTATAACTCCTCAGATCGACCTACTCTCTGCTCCGAGAAGCTTTAAGGGCATTTGGAACGATTCTTCAAGATGGCGGATCTGTAACTACTTCCGCTTCGACCGTACAGCAAGGAGACATCATTTAAGAGACATGAGATGCACCTAGAGTACAGCTGACGATGATGTTAGGTCTGTTATTTCTGCACAGATGTTACGGGGGATGGACTCACTTCTGTTTGATTCCTTTCACCACACCTTCCCTGCAGAGACGACGCACAGTATCTCAGAAAGTGAGAATTTTATGAGAATGGTGTCGGGTGTGTAAACATGGTGGAATAAAAGACATTTTGGAGAAGTTGGTGTGTATGTGAGAGCGTTGCTTCTACATTTATTAGTTTCCTCTTTGCATCTCCGCAGCAGCAGGTTTGAAGTGATCTGATCAGTCTTCTGAGCGGAGACTAATTAAAAAAGCGGAGAGTAATTTCCTGCTCAGAATGACTGTTTACCATCACAAAGCCTCCGCATTCTCTCGGCTTTATTGTGACAGCGTGGAGCTTATCTGATGCTCAGAGATGGAAAACAGCGGATCAGCGTGAAGCCAGAGAGCTGCTGAAAAGTGTGGGTTTTAAAATTATCTCTAAACATTTGTAGTTCTTCTATTCATTATTTTTCTGTCGGTTTGACCTGGCAGTATCTGTCATAATGTTTCTAACGCACATTTATAGTCACATAAGTATAGTTGTTATACATTTGTTTAGGATCTTTCACAGAGTGAGGTCAGAGCGAGAAGTGCTTTACAGAATATTACCATGACAGCAAAAACAATACAAATCATAACAAGAAGAACACAGAAAAACACTTCACATCACATACTCACAACTAGATTAAATGTGGTCAAAAGCCAACAGGGAAAAACGAGCCTCAAGCAGCTTTTTAAAAACATCAATCGAAGCTGCAGAGCGTTAAGTGCAGGGGAAGAGAAAAGGGAAGGAGACACAGATTCAAAAGCACGACCACTTTTTGTGGGCCGACACGAGGGACAACAAGCAAACCCTGGTCAGAGGACCTGAGGGGTCGACTGGGGATGGAGGGCTGGATGAGGTCATAAATCTAAACAGGTGCCTGATCATGCAGATCTTTATAAACAAAAACAATGATCAAAAAAATTAATTCCGGCTTTCATTGGAAGCCAATGAAAAGAGAATAGGACGGGTGTAATAAAAGAGGAGGACCTGCTGGACCGTGTTAACAATCTTGCAGCTGCATTCTGAATAATTTGTAAACAAGCGGTCGAGTGATGATTTATTGAGGCAGCTGAAAAGGGAATTAGAATTGTTTAGCCAGGACGAAAAACAAAAGCATGAATCAGCATCTTTACTCAGCATGTGAGACAACTGATTTTAATTTGGCAATAATTCTTCAATGAAAGAAACATGAATGAGTTGGAGTCCTGACATGTTGATCAAAAGCATCGCCTGGGGGAGCCAGGGCGCACACCCATATCTACACAGGACTAAGTCCTTGAGTGCCGGCGGCCCAGGTTTGGCTCCTTTCCCGCATTTGGTTCCCAACACTCTCACCACTCGGTTTCTGACTCTATCCACTGTCCTATCATCAGGCTTTACTTAATTTTTTTTTCCATGATATGCGTCTTGAAATGGGCCAAAGGGAGTCTCAGGTATGCTGCTCTCCCAGCTTGGAATCTGCTGCAGGAGGGTTTGTGTTTCGGGGAGCTGATCTCTGTCACTACTACCACCCGACGTCCCTGACGCCCAGCCTCCACCATCGGACTGTGCCATCCCCTAAACCATCGCCGTCCTCATTCATGCACGGCCTGCTGCGACCTCCACCACAGCGGCATGGAAGTGTGGACAACAGGAATGCAAGGAATACAAAAGAGAAATCCTTCCTGCATATTATCCCATATGCTCTTTTGTAAATAACAGACGTTATGAATTGGTGCTATACAAATAATGAATGATTGATTTAATCTTTTTTAAGGGAAGGCTGAAGGTGCTGGAAGAGGATTAATCAGATTGTTGATGCTTTGACTAATGACCTTAAGTTTTTGGCTCTAAATCAGTTTAAGCGAGTGTTCCTGCAGAGTCTGATCTGATAGAAGGAGACACATTGCAGTGTGTGTGGGTGTGTGTGTGTGTGTGTGTGTGTGTGTGTGTGTGTGTGTGTTGCGTTGCTGGTCATGATACTAAAGTGTTAAATTCTGATTCACTGCACACACACGTTTAGACTAGACAAACTGAGAGGCTGATGGCTGATAGATCTCTGCCTCTCTCTCTCTGCTCCTGTGTCACAGCTGCTCAAATGTCACTTTTTATGACACTTCAGGGCTGAAAATGACTGAATGTAAATGTCATCTCTGCAGTAATCAGCACATATTTTATCACATTAATAATTCATAAAGCTGCTTCCCACACTCTGAGCAAACACTGCATCAGACCGAGGAGTTGGACTGAGAGTCAACAGGAGAGTTTCTCCGAGGTCCTCACTCATTTTTACAGGATATCATTACCTGCTAATGTCACATGCAAGAATTGAACAGCTGCACTGATTTAGAATCCTGGATGATGGACCTGCAGATTTTATAAAAAGTCGACACTTTCCTCTTAACTTACAGTACGTCCCACATGATTTCTGAGCATGCAGACAAAACCTGTGATGTGCACACTATCAGATCCCGGCTGCTTTGAGCTGCAGAATGGAGAATAGAACTTTAAAAAGAAAACTGAACTATGAAGCATGTGCTGTTCTCTTTTGAAGCAGGAGGGATGTGAGTGTAGACATCTGGAGCAACTTTGAGTTTAAGAGCAGAGGAAACAAATACGTTTCATATCGGCTCGACTTCTAAGTGTATGTTTGATAATTTATTTTTTTGATATACTTTATTAATCCCCTGAGGGAAATTCTGGTTTACACTCTGTTATTTTAGAGGCATGCTTCTCACACACATAGGCCCAAATCAGTCAGAATGGGGCTGCTACACACAGGGAGCAGACCAGAGCAGGTTCGGTGCCTTGCTCAAGGGCACCTCGGCAGTACCTGAGGTCCGCATCGGGACATGAACTGGCGACCATCCGGTTCCCCACCTAAGTCCCTAGACTGAGCTACTGCCACCCCCCATGTTAATTTTAACCAGCAACATGCAATGACCAATGAACATCCTTACAAAATGATTGGGCGGGTAACCAGGGGGTAAGCTAACCAGCAGCTTTTTGGGCTGAGAGAACCAAAGACCTCCGTTTCAAAGCACTTCTCACCAGCACTCATTGATGCTTGGTTACAAAATGTATTTCTGCTTACCTGGGAAATGTCAGATTTATGTATTTTAATTGAAAGAAATATCACTAAGTAAACATGAAAACGATGTAAAAGGAGTTGAGTCCTGACATCTGCAGCAGCTCTACACCATGAAATTGTACCCTTGAAAAGACAAGTCGGACTAGCGTCTCCTCTACTGTTAGAGAGCTTATGTTGTAAGTCCCGCCACATCTTGATTCTGATTGATCGGTGAGGAAGAATTGACATTGACGGCACTGTTTTAAAAGCTGAACTGTTTTCAACTGAGAGTGCTGCGAGTGCAGCAACTAAAAACAGCTGGCGCGGAAAAACAGCTGGCGCTGAAAAAACGCTGAACTACTGTACGTAATATGCTGCCTGCGCAAAAAAAACACAGGCTCTAATCATAACAAATAACACACAATCAAACAAGCATACCTGTTGTTGCCATGGTGATTTCAGATGCTGTCTGTTAGTTTGTGCAGGCACAATCAGGGTTAAAACCAGAAATCGTCCAGTAAAGGGTGTCTAGGACTGCTGCGTTTTTGTTGCCGTGGTAACCAGAACACACACGGCTGTGCTCTGACTGGTGCTCGGGTGTCTGAATGGGACTGCGTGTCTGCAGAACTCGCCTTTCTTTTCTTGAAGCACATGCGATCTGACGAGCAGAGATAATTTAATCAAACAGGCTGAATCAGACGAGTCGGAGCTGTAATCGGGTTTTCTACAGTTCATTAACAAACTGCTGATCCATGTACACATTTTATTTCCCTACACACCAAAGATTAAAACATTTACACTCAAGCTAATAAGCTGATTCTGATCTGATTCAATGAAAGTTCTTATCTTCATCACGTTTCATCTAAATGTATCATCCAGGATGTTAGTTCCTTCATTTTTTCTACTGATCAACACTGTATTGGAGTAAAATGATGCTAATTGTTGTTATTAATGAGTATTATTAGCTAATGTTACAGATGTCAGATCAGTTTCCTCAGAGGGTTTTAGCTCCTGCTGTCGCTGCTGCAGAGACTAAATCTGTATGTGTGCTGGAAAGCTTCCAAACTGTGAGGAGAGCGAGTCGGACTGCAGAGTCAGGATGGTTCATCTTCTCTGACTCGACCTTCACACTCCTGTTCACACACACTCTCTGCAGCCTGCTCACTGTTTGTAGTTTTCAGAGGCCACAGCGTTGTGATGATCTCTTAGGGAACTGCAGGTGTTTTCACTTCTGCATCACATGATCTGGTCTCAAGTTAGACTCGTCACAGATTTGACTTTAACATAAAGGAATTACAACTCGATTTTGACTTTAACACCAATGACTTGGGACGTCACTTGACTTTGAGCCTCATGACTCGAAAATACATTAGATATATGCATATGTTATTTAAGGGCTTTATGATTTCCCCGATGCAGAAAACATGGACAGAATAACAAAATGTATCTTTTAGAATAAAATGAGGAAAAAATTGAGGAATTTTCCTGAAAAAATTAAACGGTTTGCTCTGCTTAAATGATATTTCATTTGGTGAAGCATGATAATGTCTCGTTTAACTCACAGTTTTAACTAAATTCACAGTTTAGGACTCAGGACTTTCCTGTCCTTACTTGGGACTTGACTCTGGACATGAGGCCAAAGACTTGAGACTTGTCCCCCCTCTGAAATCAGTGATCTGCCGGGTCTTGATTTGTGCTTTTTGTATTGTAGTTTGGTTGGAAAATTTGATGCAACAGGAGAGAATCAACATCAACACAAAGTCATGAATTTGTCATTTAAGGTGAAAAAAATATTTTGCAGAAACGACTCCAGTCTGTAATGATTTACTTCAAAGTGAGTTTTTGATGTAATGGATTGTGTAACATTTTTCTCATCTTTAAGTTTATTCTTTTTGCTGTATGCAGTTCAGTTATTCAGACTTTTTCTGCTTGTACATCAGGCTTTTCAAACATAATAAGAATGCTAATAATGCCTGTTTATACCCAAAGCTGGGAACATTTTTCCATACTGAGCCTCAGTTGCCCCCTCTCTGTTTTAATGACTTGACTTTTCAAACCGTTGTCTCATAGAACAGAGCGACTGACGTCAGCAGAGGGATGAAGGTGTTTCCCAAGCTGAGACTCAGATCTGTTAGAGCTCATCAATAAAACAAACGGACACTTAAAGCTGACGGAAGCACATGTTCAACCTCCATCCTCCCAGCTGCTCAGATGACCCACAACTTACTGTACGTCTGTGCAAACCACCGAGCCAATCAGAGCGAGCCGTGACTGACCTGAGCAGATTCATCAGGTGAAACACAAGTTCTTGTTTTTGTTGAAGAAGCTGAACAGGTTTTCTCCTCAGGGAACCCATCAGGACAGCTGCGTAGAAACATCTGTTCCAGAAACACAAACTCCTGAGCAGCATGGACGGACTCACCTGTCTGGCAGAGATAACTGTGTTCATTAAAGAAGTTTAGTTTCTTTAAAGTTTGGTGTCTGAATGTGAAGATGAGCCGTCTGCACCTTTACCCTTTCCTGTGCAGAGCTGTACTCTCATTGCGTCAACATGGAGATGATGAGCTGGAAGTCCTAACTCAACACATGACGCAAGTTTCACTCTTTATAACAAAGCTTCCTTCCAGGAGCAGCGAAAGCAGCTCCTCGTTGTAACGGCCTAGACAATCCATACAGAGTCCGACGGGTGAGCCCTGGAAAGGTCAGTTCAATGTCTTATTTTTTGCTAAACGATGTTCCTGATGCTCTGTTTTTAACTCTGCAAAGCTCTCTGAGTTGCTCTTTGTATGAACCGTGCTCTTAAATAAACTTGCCTCCCCGCCTATTTAAAAATAAAAATAAAAACACTTTTCATACGAGGTTAACCATCAGTTTGTTAGCATTGTTAGCTTGATAGCATGCTTGAGTTTGCATTAAGGTCAAATCAGTCCATGAGTTCAGCCGTAACTCACAGCCTTAATTTATCATTACATAATCCAATAAAATCCTCCACATTCATTGATGTGTTATTAGTGCTTAATGATGATGTGCAGAGTCAAACTGACACGATAAAGAAACTCACGCTGAGCCTGAGAGATAATCAGGTCCCAGCGAGGTCCACATTTTCTGCTTCACTTCATTAAAACATAATCACTGTGGTTTATTCAGAATTTATTCCAGTGTCAGATAGTTAGCATTAATATTAGCATGAAGATGTCCTCGGGCTGTGGATCTGCTCTTTATCTCACACTCTGCTCACACTCACACTCACTTCTCTTCTTTAATCAGCCTCACTCCACAGCCCCTTTTCACAGCACTCATCTTTTTCCTCACCATTTCTCATTAAATTCATTACAAATCTATAATTAAAATAGGTTTATCTGACACAGAAGAGCTCTTACACTACTTTCAGCACACACACTTAAGTCCTACATTTCTATAATAATGCAATCTAAGGACCAAGGCCGCCCATAAGGGGGGATAAAGGGGAAAGCCCATTGAGGTCCCGGAAAACATGGTCCATCCTAATTTTAAGCAAAAATCACCAAATTTTATCAAATACTCACCATTACCTCTTAAAGCAACAAAAACACACATTTTATTTATTGACACTTCAGCAAAATGTACCCTGAGCCAGAATGTAAACCTGCTCTTCTAAAAATGATGTTACTGACATAAGCGGGCCAAGAGGCTGGCGCTATCACTACTGATCCAATGTGCATAGGTTGATTTAAATCATATTCTGGGGGCAATGCTCCAGTGGAGTAGTGGTTGGTGCGTGGTCCCCCTATGCAAGGAGGCTGTTTGTCCTCCAGGTGGGTGGCCCTGAGCTCAAATCCCACTTGTGGCTCCTTTGCTGCAAGTCACGCCCCACACTCTCTCTCTTCCTGATTTCCAAGGCTGTCACATCTCTATAATCAAGGCACAAAATATCAAAATATAAATAAATCAATTGAAAAATCCTATCCTGGGAGGCCTTTCTGGGTTCTGATGTTATCTCAGGTAACAGTCAACCTTTTTATACATTACAGCACCAAAGTAGTTAAAGATAAAGGACTTCCAATGAAGTATTTTCTTTTTCTGTGCGATGCCTTTGTCTACAGTCTGAGAGTGACTTGAGAAGTGAGAAGAAGATTTGGAGTTGAGAGACGCCATCTGCAGAGATCAATTAGAGCTAAATCATCGTTAGATAACAGTTGATGGGTTCTGGGTTTGCATTACGGCAGATTCTCTCCTCCTCGTCTGCTTTCCTCACAGACTATTTTAAATGAATACAGCAAGAGATGACAGAAGTTCAAGACTTAGTTCAAGAAGTTGTGTTTTGGATATCTCAAATTTGAACCAAACAGCCTCTTCCATAAAACTAATATCCTCTGTACATGGACATAACTCGAGACCCCAAGAGTCTAGATTTGTCAAAGTCTCATTTAGATGTGCGGTAAAATGCAAAGACTGTTAGCATTTAGCTTTCATCAGCTGATCAACCGTCCGTCTAATTTGTTTACCAATTAACAAAAAAGGTCAGTTCATTATTAGGTATAAAATCCCTAAATGGTCTGAAAAGACTTATTTTATAATCAGAAGCTTGTCTTCCTTGCCTGGGTTTGATGTCCAATTACATCAGAGTGTTTTTGTTTGTGTTTTCCCCCTCAGCTGTTTCTCAGCTCCAGTAGTTTAATCTGTGTATTCATCAGACAGGTGTATCCGGCACGCTGCCTCTTTCACTTTAACACCTTTCCAGTTCAGAGTCTCTGCAGCCTGCAGCCAAGAGTGAGGGTCAGCATCCCCACAGAGACGCTCCACTGCACCTGAACATCACCCGGAGCACACAACCGTAACCACGGCGATGTGTACGAGGAGTGTGTACGAGGAGTGTGTATGAGGAGTTTGTACGAGGAGTGTGTTACAGCAGCGTGTACAAAGAGTGTGTGACAGCAGTGTGTACGAGTGTGTTACAGCAGTGTATACGAGGGGTGTGTTACAGCAGTGTGTAAGAGGAGTGTGTTACAGCAGTGTGTAAGAGGAGTGTGTTACAGCAGTGTGTACGAGTGTGTTACAGCAGTGTGTATGAGGAGTGTGTTACATCAGTGTGTAAGAGGAGTGTGTTACAGCAGTGTGTAAGAGGAGTGTGTTACAGCAGTGTGTACGAGTGTGTTACAGCAGTGTGTACGAGGAGTGTGTTACATCAGTGTGTACAAGGAGTGTGTTACAGCAGTGTGTACGAGGAGTGTGTTACAGCAGTGTGTATGAGGAGTGTGTTACAGCAGTGTGTACGAGTGTGTTACAGCAGTGTGTATGAGGGGTGTGTTACAGCAGTGTGTACGAGGGGTGTGTTACATCAGTGTGTACAAGGAGTGTGTTACAGCAGTGTGTACGAGGAGTGTGTTACAGCAGTGTGTAAGAGGAGTGTGTTACAGCAGTGTGTACGAGGAGTGTGTTACAGCAGTGTGTAAGAGGAGTGTGTTACAGCAGTGTGTAGGAGGAATGTGTTACAGCAGTGTGTAAGAGGAGTGTGTTACAGCAATGTGTACGAGGGGTGTGTTACAGCAGTGTGTATGAGGAGTGAGTTACAGGTGTGTATAAGAGGAGTGTGTTACAGCAGTGTGTTACAGCAGTGTGTAGGAGGAGTGTGTTACAGCAGTGTGTTACAGCAGTGTGTTACAGCAGTGTGTTACAGCAATGTGTAGGAGGAGTGTGTTACAGCAGTGTGTTACAGCAGTGTGTTACAGCAGTGTGTTACAGCAATGTGTAGGAGGAGTGTGTTACAGCAGTGTGTAAGAGGAGTGTGTTACAGCATTGTGTTACAGCAGTGTGTGACAGCAGTGTGTAAGAGGAGTGTGCTACAGCAGTGTGTAGGAGGAGTGTGTTACAGAAGTGTGTAAGAGGATTGTGTTACAGCAGTGTGTTACAGCAGTGTGTAGGAGGAGTGTGTTACAGCAGTGAGTTACAGCAGTGTGTAGGAGGAGTGTGTTACAGCAGTGTGTTACAGCAGTGTGTGAGAGGAGTGTGTTACAGCAGTGTGTTACAGCAGTGTGTAAGAGGATTGTGTTACAGCAGTGTGTAGGAGGAGTGTGTTACAGCAGTGTGTTACAGCAGTGTGTAGGAGGAGTGTGTGAGAGGAGTGTGTTACAGCAGTGTGTTACAGCAGTGTGTAAGAGGAGTGTGTTACAGCAGTGTGTTACAGCAGTGTGTAAGAGGGGTGTGTTACAGCAGTGTGTGACAGCAGTGTGTAGGAGGAGTGTGTTACAGCAGTGTGTAGGAGGAGTGTGTTACAGCAGTGTGTAAGAGGAGTCTGTTACAGCAGTGTAAGAAGAGTCTGTTACAGCAGTGTGTGACAGCAGTGTGTAGGAGGAGTGTGTTACAGCAGTGTGTTACAGCAGTGTGTAAGAGGAGTGTGTTACAGCAGTGTGTTACAGCAGTGTGTAAGAGGAGTGTGTTACAGCAGTGTGTAAGAGGAGTGTGTTACAGCAGTGTGTGAGAGGAGTGTGTTACAGCAGTGTGTAAGAGGAGTGTGTTAAAGAAGTCAAATCAGCTGGAGCTGGAGTTTTGTCTATTTATGAATAACGATTGAACTCCGGCGTTTAAATAGTAACCTGCCAGCCTGCAGGTGCACCTGTCTCTTAAAGGGAAAGAGAGCTGACAATCTGATTGGTTTGATTCATGTTGGAAAAAATCAATAATATTATAAACTGATGTCTCTGCAGTTCTACCAAATATCTAAAACTGCAGGAACATTTCCATAAAGTGTGAAAGTATCTTGGTGCTATTTTGAGCATCAGATTTGCTTCTTCTTCCTCTCTGAATGCACAGACGCTGGTCTCTGGTCATTTATTGTCTCAATAGAGAAAGTCTCACTGCGAGGTCGCTTTTTAAACGACGCCATCATTCTGACTGGAACTATTTTATGAAGCGAGGCCACATGAACGCCCGAGAGCCACTTTCATATTCATTACACTGTAAATATTCCATTTATTTTCTATCCCTACTGCTTAAAGCAATGCAAAGAGCACAGGAGGACTACAAATCAGAGGCGCTCCACTAGAGAGAATATCTACAGCTTTTATGTGTCTTATTGGAAACATCTGAGTTATATTCAACTGTAATTATAAAGAAAGGGTTATTGAATCTGCAGAGTGGAAGAGAAACAACAGAGTGAGAAGGGAATCTGTGAATGTGTGCTCAGACTTTCACATTCACTATTGACTGAAGGTGCATGTGAGCGTAATGTTCCCCTCCACATTGCTCCGAGGGACAGAAGCTCTCTGAACGTGTCAGAAATCAAATTTTCACCTGTGTCCTTGAGTGTGAAACCTGACGCTCGTGTCTGTGTCCTTCAGCCTTCATCTGTCTCTTGGATCAGGACGAGAGAGGAAATACAGCTTCTGCTCTGATCACACCTCTGCTGCTGTTCTTTCACTCTGAGGTAACAAACTGAGACAAAAACAGACAAGCTGAGACAACAAGAGACAAGCTGAGCTGAAAGGAGACAAAAACAGACAAACTGAGGCAAACTGAGTTAACAAGAGACAACTGGTTATGGATCAGTTGAGGCTTACATTTTTGTTACTGTAGAACAACAGGCCTCATATAAAAAAAAAAAACCTGATTTAAAATGTCTCCCTTATGTCACACTTGAAAATTAAGGTGTAAGGGGGGAGACAATATGGTCACTCACTGAGTGTGGGGAGGTCATCATCTCAGTGCAGTGTAAGGTGTGTGTGTGTCTGATTGGCCCTGATTGGGTCCAGGTGTGTTAAGCTTATATAAAACCTTGAGTTGCAGTGCTCTGTGCTGACTCATTGTCTCACCATCATAGTTAGTGAGAGAGTGTCTCTGCATAAGCGCCACTTGACTTACTTACCTTTTCCAGCAGCTCTACACGTGTAGCTTGTCGGTGCTGCGAAATTCTGACCCAGTCTTTCTGTTTTTTTTTAATAAAAACAGGCCTTGTGGCCTTTGTGACTCAGCTGTAGAGAGTTTCTTTATACTTCCCTTTGATCAAATTTTTCATGAGCTGCTCGGCAGCAGGGTTTTTGTTTCTCCTTATCTCAAGGCTATTTAGTGAAGGGAGTTTATTTATTCAGAGTGCCACTGTTTTGGTTCTTTTCCCCCCTCTCCTCAATCACTTAAGATTTTAGTGGTTATCTATTATATTGGGTAACTTTAAAGATACCCTGGGTCCACAATTACATCCCACTCCCTCGCATCATTACAGAAGGTCCCTCCTTTTAAGACTTGAAATAAGGACATGGTGTTGGATATTTGGACGCATTTTACATTTGAACATTGTGTTGAAGTTCTGAACATTGTGTTGGATATTTGGAAGTCGTTTTGTAAGAGTAGCTGAGCCAATCATGGCGGTCGGAGTCTGAGCTGCTTCAGTGGACGATGGGAACATGAATGATTCATGAGCAGCTGTGTGTTTGTCCGAGTCTCTCTGATCATCAACAGCGATGAAGCTCGTCTCGCTCAGAGGACAGAGAGCAGGGCGACCTTCAGTCCAACTGGACAGAGTTAAATTCAAACAAGTCCAGTTGGACTGTTCAGTCAAGAGCAGAGTGTACATGCCAACATTCATTTGTTTGCTCCTCGTGATCCTGTAGCTCTTTTTAATGACACAGAGTGATGGAAATATATGGAAGAGTATGTGGAAATTTGGAGTCAGGTTTTCTTCCTCTCAGCTGCACCGTTTTTATTCTCTTGTCTTTCTCTCTGATGGAGGCATTGGTAATGATGTATCTAAAAGCTTCATACATAAAGAAAGCATCTGCTCCATCAAACTATTCCATCCAGCTGCACTGACAAAGAGAATCAGAATCAGAATCAGAATCAGAATCAGGGTTTATTGCCAAAAATAATTTTAAACATAAAAAATCAGAAAATGTACAAAAGGTGCAATGTAGCTGTGCAGTGGACTATGAAAAAATGTTTTAATTTGTGTAACTACTCACAGAGTGCATGAAAGGAAGATACATTTTTAAAGTCCAGTGGGCGTTAATGTAACGCATAAAGAACAGTTCAGCATTCACATTACTTGATGTTTTACTGACTGTGGGGCGGATGAGAGTCTGGGTTATGTGGGAGGAGGGGGGAGGGCAGGGACATTGTTCATGAGGCTGACAGAGGAGAAGAAGCTGTTCTTGTGGTGAGAGGCTTTGGTTTTGAGAGGGTTTCGGTCACAATCTTACCTGCACGCCTCAGGGCCCTGGAGGTGTACAGGTTGTGGAGAGATGGCAGGTTGCAGCCAATCACCTTCTCAGCAGAGCGGATGATGCGCTGCAGCCTTGTCCTTTGCTGTGGCTGCAGCGTGCCAGACTGTGATGGTGGAGGAGAGGATGGACTCAATGATGTGCAGTGTAGAAGTGAACCATCATGGTCTTTGGCAGGTTGAACTTCTTCAGCTGCCGCAGGAAGTACATCCTCTGCTGTCCTTTCTTGATGAGGGAGGTGATGTTCAGCTCCCACTTGAGGTCCTGGGTGATGATGGTCCCCAGGAAAGCGGAAAGACTCTACAGTAGACACCGTGGATTCATCGATGGTGATGGGGCTGGGGGCGGCTGCATTTTTTCCTAAAGTCCACAACCATCTCCACTATCTTCTGTCGTCTGCGAACTTGAGGAGCTTGACAGACTGATGACTGGAGGTACAGCTGTTGGTGTACAGGGAGAAGAGCAGAGGAGAAAGAACGCAGCCTTGAGGGGAGCCAGTGCTGATAGTCCTGCTGTCCGAGACATTCTTCCCCAGCTTCACTTGCTGTCTCCTGTCAGACAGGAAGTCTGTGATCCACCTGCAGGTGGACTCAGGCACGTTCAGCTGGGAGAGCTTGTCCTGGAGCAGAGCCAGGATTATTGAATTGAAAGCAGAGCTGAAATCCACAAACTGGATCCTGGCGTAGGTTCCTGCTGAGTACAGATGCTTGAGGATGAGGTGGAGGGCCAGGTTGACAGCATCATCCACAGACCTGTTGGCTCTGTAGGCGAACTGCAGGGGGTCCAGGAGAGGGTCTGTGATGTCTTTTAGAAGATGGAAGTGTAACTTTTTAATAACCAAAAGTTTGAGCTTTTACTTTTCTAAAGAGACAAATTACCTGTGTATGTGTAGTCAGAATAAAAAAATAAAAAAACACTGAATACTTTGAATGCAACCTGAGAGTGACGTCCAAGGAAAATGTTTGCTAATTAAATCAGAAGAATCACAGCGGAAGGTCATTGAGAGAGCTGATTTAAAACCCCACTTAAGCAAATCACACCTGTCCATCTTTTCTCTTTCATTATCCCTTCTTCAATCCACTCCTTACCTGTTGTTGTCTCTGAGAGTAAATTGGTCCTTCAGGGATCCCGTATAGAGCCAAACCAGACATTAGAGCTGGTTATTAAGCTTCTTAAATCAGCTGAGAATGAATTTACTGGCTGCACTGAAACTCTTGAACCAGCCAAAGAAATACAATTGTGTTGGACATGGCTTTCTTTTCCGAGGAACATCAATAAAACTTTGAGAAACTCCTATTCAGCAGTTTGTTCTTCCCAGATATTAAACCATGGGATCAGTCAACATTGTGTTCAGACAAAGCGCCAACCTCCGGTATTGATAAATGAAGCCAAGATGTTTCATATTCCCTCAAATCTGCACAACCTGAGCTGAAAGCTAATGTAGGTTAATACTCACATAATGAAACAAAACATCTGGATCACAGCCATTCTGAATGTAGAAATATGAACAGTGTCTTATTTCTTGAGCTCTGAACATTTTTTTAGTTATAGTTTCATTATGTCTCTAAATGAAACGTTTTAATGAGTGTGAGCCGGAGGCAGCAAGTCGATCAGAGAGACAAGCGGAGGTTTAAGCTGAACGAGAGCTCGTCTCTCTCTCAAACCAGCTTCATGATGATGATGATGATTATAGAGCCAGCAGCCTGGTAATGGTCACATTACAGTCTGAGTGCCTCTTCTCTGCACTGTAAATCCTCCTCAAAACATCATTACAGGTCAGAAAAGATGCTTGTTTCAGAGTGTTAGGAGCTTTTTAAATAAGCTATTTAAATGAGTGGTGGTTCAACAATTATTCTAAAGCTGCAGTGTGTTTCTCTGTGGATAACAATCAGCTCATGTCAGAATCACGTTGATACATTATCTGGTCCGCGTTTTTCTCGAGTGGTGAAGATCATCCCACCACTTTTTTTCCCCAGGATTAACACAATCCAAGTTGCATCAGGTCATGTTTTGTTTCTGTCCATTTAAGCTATTTAAGTATTCTTGTCATTTCCTGTATTTATTCTGTACTTAACCCTTGTCTCTGGCTGTGTCCGAAACCACATTCTCAAAATATACAAACTGCATATTAACCCGACTGTAAGTATGCCGTTGGTTACAAACTCAAATACGGGTCATGCTGCGTACTTCCTGTCCGGAGCTCCGTTTGAGCTAGTGTCAAGCTAGTCCTACAGTCTACCATCTGTCCATAAATAGAATTCAACAACAATATGCCAACGCTCATTACTGATACAGCTATGTAGTCATTTTAAGATTATTTTGCAACATGTAAAATGTATTTCAGCAAGGAACTTTTATTTTAAACTGCTAGTTGGCTGGATGAAGAGATCTGGGATTGGATAGTCTGAGAGCCGCAGTGCATTGTGGGGCGGTTTCCAGTATGCTCCCATTTCATACTTAAAACATTCTGAACGTTCAAGTCCGGATATTTCTCACATACACCAAAAAACAGGCTATGATTTCAGATTGTACAACATGCTCAATGTCACGTCTACATAGGATGAGAGTACAGACACAGCCTCTGTCTCTCAGATCCTCGGGAGACCCCTCCCCCCCAAACCCCCCTTTCTGTCTGACCGGGATAGTCTTTCGCTGTGAGGAGCATATGTGAACAACCAGGTCAGGAGAATATCTGGAGCAGTCCTCCTGAATATATCTAGATATTTTCAGGAGTGCAGATGTGAAAAATATAGACCGCTGTCTAGTGCTCATATAGACCTGAAAACAAGCTCCTGACATGTTCTGGCTTTAAAAGAGTAGAAGAAGAAGTCATACTAAAAAGCATGAAAAGTTAATTAACATACCAACAATCTTTACATCCAAATGTCCTCACATTGTTTTATTTAGTTTCCCTGTTTTCATTTATTTATTTACCCCAAAGTGAAATCACCTCCATCAGCAGACTCTGGGAAAATGTTTTCAAGGTCTCCTTCATGTCTGCAGCAGCTTCCATCAGAGGGGACCTGTGCAGTGTGTGGCCTGAGGAGGAGGAGGAGGAGGAGGAGGAGGAGCAGGAGGAGGAGGACGACGACGAGGAAGGGAGGTCTGTGAACTGCCCTTCATCTCAGCCCTGTGCCCTTTTTAAAAACACACTAACAGACAGAACGAGCGTCCTGCAGCCTCACTCTGCATCTCCTCTCTGCTACATTCACTCACAGCTTCCTTTTTTTTTTTTTCCCCCCTCTCCCGGCCTCCACAGTCTCATTCAGGCTGCTTCATGGTCAGACTGTGACCTTCAAATCCCGCCTCTAATCATGGCTTCAGGTCTCAGGACGTGAACTCTGTGGCAGCAGAGAGGAGCTGTGCAGCCTCAGTCTGAGTTATACACACCTGGTCATTCACAGAGTTTGAGAGAAAGTTTACTGAAAAATAAAACATACCTTTGAATAAAGATACAAGTAAAGCTGTGACTGATGAACAGGCAAGATTTACAAATGTGTTAATTTATAAAGAGGCCTATGCATTGTGTTGGTATTAATTATTTACAGCTGATGTGATTTAATATTCATATTCTACATCAAATACAGCATCACTCAGAGAGCTTGTACTTTGTATCTGTGTCCACAGACAACAACAGAGCAATTACAGCTAAAAATATGAATATTAAATACCATAATAAAAGCTACATGAATACAGCATTGCTAATTTCTTATTAACATGAGCTCGGTACATAGTTGTATTTTTAAAAGTATTAATTGTACTTATTGCATGATCTCTTATTTACATCCCTTATTTTATTCATATTTGGATTTGAACAGCAGGTGAAGATTACTGACCTGATGCATACTGTACATTTTTCCAGAATCAATACGACATCAGGGGGTTTTTTTTGGTGTACTGGGGATCTTGCATTTGTTTGCATTTTGGCCAAATCAGTACGTACTACCAGCGTAGTCGACGGTTTTTCTAAAATACCCAAACAAAAATGGGTTTGAGTGGATGGACGATGAATTGCCGTTGCTACTCCAAGTGACGCTAAAGAACATTTCAAGAAAATGCTGACTGGGGGTCATAGCAGTCGAAGAAAAGCGGTGCCATTTTTAAAACTTTGTCTTTCAAGCGCTCAGAAAGCCATAGTCGTGTAAACATACGACAAAACACAACAAAAAGTTATTTTATTCATTTGAGTTTGTTGTTGTGTAAACTGACCAAAGACCCAGGGATAACAACTTTTTGAGCTACACATGGTGTAGATCGAAAAGGTTCATCTTTACTGGCAAAGCAGACAGCGTGTGAGTCTGAAAACAGGCCACAGTTCTGAAAAAAAGAAACAACAAAGCAGTCATTGTCTTCCTGTTTCCTCGTAGGAAACAGCTGGACACCAATTAATCCGCAAACAAACAAATGTGCTGCAAACAAACCGGAGAACACAGGAGGATATGAACAGGGTTTACTCCTCACAAATCAGGGGCAGGTGAGTAATGAGCACAGGTGTGCAGAGTCAAAGGAGTCAAACTGTGTTAACTAATTATTAAAGCTGCACAAATAGTCCAGTTTCAACCTTTAACAGGAAAAGGTGTCCTGCAGCTGATTGTGAAAGGTGCATCTGAACCAACAATCACCTTTTTTTTTATTTTTTTATCTTGCTCCTGAATTTTCTGTTTTAATTTTTTGCGTCCATGGTTTTTGTTCTCTGGTGGAGGTAAACCTTAGCTGAGCTGCTTAAAAAAGAATCCTTGTGGTCTCTCTGTTTCAGCCCCAAAATGAGACAGGTCTGTCGTCATGAATAAGTTAACGAACATAATGCACCTTCATACAAAGGCTGCAGAGAGGGAGACTGTTTCAGAGCTCCATGGCTCAAAGTGAGGTTATGATCAGCACTCTTTGGATCCGTCTGGATTTATCCGTCTGGTTTTTGCATACTGCTGCAGAGGGTGTAAGTCAAGTTTATTTGTATAGCACGTTTAAAACAGCCTCAGCTGACCAAAGTGCTTTACAGAGACAGCATAATAGATCACAGTAACACAAAAAAAGCATTCAATACAGTATGAATTTAACGAGTTAGAGCCTCTGATGAGGGGAGGGAATTGATTCCACAGATGGGGGGCCTGAAACAAAAAATTTGCAGTCACCCCTGAGTTTGCGCTGAGCTCGAGTGATGACACGACTCGAGGAGCTGAGCGATTGTCTTGGGGTATAAGGGAGTAAACGTTCTGATGGATATGAGGGGGCTAAACCACAAGTAATGCAATTTGAAAGTGAATTCTAAAATCAACAGGGAGCCAGTGAAGGGAGGTGAGTACAGGGGTGATGCGCAGCAACGTTTTGCACATACTGCAGACGTGCAATCGAGGACTGACTGACTCCCATATAGAGGGAGGAAGTCCAGGTGAGAGGTAATAAAAGCGAGGACAGAGTGTGGATCTACAGTGTCTCTGTGCCCCTCTGTATTGATTTCTTAAATCTACTTTAATCCCATTGAACTCTTAAGTTTATGACTCGGTTACCTTCAGATTTCAGCGTGTGGTTGTGACTCCGTGGTGTGTCTCTCTGTCACTTTCATCTCGACTTCAAAAAGAAAACCAGAAAACAATCTTCAGCTTCTGAGTTTTGTTGGAGGGGAGAGAAGTGTCTCTGCTCCCCGGGGATTCAGAGGAAGTGCCTGAAACAAAAAATAACATCAGTCCTCTCGTCCTGTCTCCTCTCAGGCTTCTCTGCAGGCGTTCATTTACGGCTCTGTCAGTGGCCCCTTCCCCTTCTTCTGCTGCCTTTTCTGCCACATGATCATCAGAGGGAGACAAACGGATAAAAGTATGTCGGGAGTCTTCCTCATCTGCCTCCAAACTCAAAGACGTGTTTGAGCATGGACGGCCCTGATCCAGAACAGATATATACCGCACTGTTTTTAACACAAGATCATAAAGTAGAGAAGTGATGGAGCTGCCTTTGTACCTCACATATCCTGCATCGTATAGCTTTAAAAATAAGTCTGGTAACAAAGCCAGGCTACCTTGATTGTATTGTGTCAGTCTATTTTAATGACTCCATAAATAACCGCACTGATGTAATTAAATGAAACTCAGATAAAAAAGAGCTGTAAGTTATTTATGATGCTCCCTCGAGGATTTACAAGCTTCAAGGGAATAAATCATGAAGGCGACACACAAAGAAGCTGTGGAAAGAAAGAGGAGTTTTCTATTTCTGGTTGAAACTTTCATACAAGCAAGATGTGAAAAATGTACAGAAGCAGCAGAGTCCAGGATGGAGAGATGAGGAGAGATGGTAAAGAAAAAAGAATGATATGATGCTCCAGACTTCATAATTAAGCATACATGTTTGTATAAATGAGAAATCAGTTCATGGTGTGTGTCAGAACAACTTCCTGGTCTTCTTTATTTCCTCAGGCTGTCCGGACTGTTAACTCCACTCTCCTCAGTTAAAAACATAAACAGAACTAAACAAAACAGAACTGTGATTACATGATGCACACACACCACACATTCCAATCTGCACATTGCACTTTGACACCCTGGACACTTTACACACTGACACTTTACACTGTTTACGTTATTCTATATTCTATATTTTGTATATTCAAATATTTCTTTTTTAAATTTTACATTATATTCTATTTTACTGTATATATGTGTATTAGCAATTTGAGTGTTATTGCATGGCCTTGCGGATCAGTCTTTACATTTCACTGCACATCTGTATGAGCATGTGACAAATACAAATCTTGAATCTTCTTTAAAAAAAGAAAAGATGTCATGGGCCAACGTTTGGAACAATGTTTGGAACAAAATGTGTTTCAAAATAAAAGCATGACAGCCAGTAGAAAATGCAACTTTGATCATCACCCAGTTAATGAGATATTTAACTCCCATTGTCACTGATTGACAGTATTCTCCATTCATGCAGGCTGTCAGTGAAGCTAGAAGAAGGCTGATTAAAGAGTCTATTATGGAGACAAATTATCTTTCTCCAGTGCTGTTTCATAAGAGTCTGAAAATGAGCTGTCATCTTAATTAATAGGCTATATTTTTTAAAGGTCACATATTATGCAAAATAAACTTTACCGTGTTTTTCTAACACTTATACGTGTGTCTTCAAACCCCCCAATGATGAGAAAAGTCCATCCTCACCGTCTTTTCCCTGCTCCACTTTTCAGAAAATGTGTGCTCAAAAAGGCCGTTTGGCGATTTTCCCTTCATGACATCACAAAGGGCAGTAACCCCTCCCCCAGGTGGGTGACACTCCCACAGCTAGGTGTTTGTTCTGCCCTCTGAGTCTGCCTTCTCACCGTAAACAATAGGACATGGAGCGAGAAAGACCGAGACACCTGATCCCTTCCAGAGAGGGGGCGTGGTCAGACACAGCTCATTTACATTTAAAGGTACAGACACAGAAACAGCCTGTTCTGAGCAGGGCTGAAATAAAGGGGTTTATAGGCATGATCAAATATAGGATCAGAGTGGATTTAAAACAAGAAACTTCACATGTTTTGGGGAGCTCTGAGACTTATTTAAACTGGTTGAAGAGGAGGAGGATATGTGACCTTTACAAACAGCTATAGTGACTAGAGGTTGGACAAACATGCAGTGACTGATAAAAGTAATGTTTAAAAGATGTTGACAATATTGTGGAAAGTTGTCACACTGCTGAAAAGGATGAATATGAGTCTGTGTCTATTAACACCGTCAGGATCCTTCACCACAGTTTTCAGATAAACACAGACTGATCTCTAAAACCTTTAATTCCTCTTGTTATTTCTTTATGGAGTGACACAACCTACCCCAGAGTGTTTTGTGTCTTTATGAAATGGAATTAAACGTGTTCCTGACAGTGAAGGTCGTCCGTCCATCCTGCAGCGTGTCCCCCCGTCCCCTCTGTGCTCGCCATCTGCTCGAGGTCTGCTCGACCAGCATCCAGACGAGCAGATTACCTCCACAACAATTAAAATCTGGCTCACAGTCAGACAGTTATTGTCTGTGAGAAAACAAAGAAAGAGAGAGGGATCCAACAATCAACAGATGGAGGCTGACCTCTGTTTGTTCTTCATCACATCTCGACGTTGTGGCAGAAACGATCGTCCTCTCAGGAGCTCGGAGACGCTGCAGAAAAGCCCTCACTGAGCCAGAAAAAAAGAAAAACACGACCTGCACCACAGACAGGTTTTATTCATCCCTCTGTTCTACTTAAAAAACAGACAAAAACAAACATTTATCTTGTTATGAAGCTGGAAGATCACAGCAGTTCTTTACTCTGTCCATTACAAGTTAAATCCTGTGGTCATATTTTACAGAAGAAACATTTTCTGAAGTTCACCTGTTCGAAATTTTCTCAAATAACCTGCTAGTATGAGTATGAGTCAATCAGTGAACAATATTTTAAATCTTTCAAATTATCCAAGGTCGACAACTTAACATGCTAGCACATAGTAACCCTCCCAAGTGACAGCTGTGTACTGTCAGCATGCCCTCCGCCCCAGCTTGTCAAAAATAAATGTTTTATAACGTAATGCTTCAAAATATGAAGCTCCTCTTTGCTTCCTTTAGGTTTATTGTAGAGATGTGACCTCTGAACCACTTTATGTCAGAGGAGGAGTTCTGAAGCCCAATGACGGCCATCGTTATATTTCAAATACTGACTCTGCCTAACTTTGGATCAATCTACGATAAAATACTTTACACTTTATTGTCCCCTTGCGGAAATTTGGTGTTAGCTACAGTCTGAGATGATGCCTTCAGGAACTCCTCATGGTGTCAGTATTAGCTACAGTCTCAGGTGATGCCTTCAGGTGCTCCTCATGGTGTCAGTATTAGCTACAGTCTCAGGTGATGCCTTCAGGTGCTCCTCATGGTGTCAGGTATTGGCTACAGTTAGAGGTGATGCCTTCAAGTGCTCCTCATGGTGTCAAATATTATCTACAGTTGGAGGTGATACCTTCAGGTGCTCCTCATAGTGTCAGTATTAGCTACTGTCTGAGACGATGCCTTCAGGAACTCCTCATGGTGTCAGTATTAGCTACAATCTCAGGTGATGCCTTCAGGTGCTCCTCATAGTGTCAGGTATTAGCTACTGTCTGAGACGATGCCTTCAGGAACTCCTCATGGTGTCAGTATTAGCTACAGTCTCAGGTGATGCCTTCAGGTGCTCCTCATGGTGTCAGGTATTGGCTACAGTTAGAGGTGATGCCTTCAAGTGCTCCTCATGGTGTCAAATATTATCTACAGTTGGAGGTGATACCTTCAGGTGCTCCTCATAGTGTCAGTATTAGCTACTGTCTGAGATGATGCCTTCAGGTGCCGCTCATGGTGTCAGGTGTTAGCTACAGTCTGAGGTGTGAAGGTGTGAAGTGGTCGGAGCACTCAGGTGTGAAGCGGCTGAGCTGACTCCTTCTCAGGGTTAATATTCATGAGTGTGTGTTTTTAAAACGACACATGACCTAACAACCTGCGCACTCTGCTACTTTCAATAATGCAGATCAGCCCGAGGCGAAAGTCAGGGGGTAATAATAACTTAAGCACCTTTTTTTTATATAAAACAGGTGTGTAGGAGATGAAAGAATCCATGAATAAATGCAGACAAACTCCTGCACACTGTCTAAATTGTACAAAAACATCGGCAACATAATAATAATAATTAATAATAATAATAATAATAATAATAATTCCAAATTGGGTGTGTTACACTTAGATTTTTGTTGCCTATGTTGCGATACAGGTCTTGATATTGTTTTCGATTTGGTCTAGAATATGCTTTATAAAGTTTAAATTCTGGGATGGTGACAGCCGTCTGTAGCGATGTCCTTGAAATAAAAATAAATGCAGGAAAGTAGCCTTCTGATGGGACTTATCTCTGTCCAAATAAAACACACCTGTAATTTTCTAACTAATGAGGCATCACCTGTTATAAAAATTAAAAGAAACACTCTCTACACACAAACTGTCCTCTGTTTGTTTCCGTCAAACAGAAAGGTTTGTCCTTTATGTTCCCCTCAACTCATGTGCACAAACACACATCAATATTCATCACTCTGATTATCCATCGGTGCTCTCTCTCTCTGCGTTCATTACGCCTGTCATCAATCACACGTGTTACCAGGACGACTGATGACATTGACAACCAAAAAACAACAACAGCTAAAAACAACATGCATCTATCTATTATCTACTCCGCTAATCGTGGTCGTGGGGGGGCTGAAGCCGGTCGTAGCTGTCATTGGGCGAGAGGCGGGGCTACACCAGTCGATGACAGAGCTCTGAGGCAACACAAGTTTTTAGTTGAGAAAGTGGGGGTCCCCAACTGTAAGGTGTTCAACATTAGGAAATGATTCTCTTATAATAAGTTTGAGTATATCTGAGAAACTTTTTACCACCCCAGTCTCTGCTGTATTATGCTAACTGTGCCTTTTAAATTGGGACATTGCTCATTAAAGGTTAAATATAATGTATGCGAGGTGCTTTCTGTGGGCTGCATTATCCCCTCCTCATGATCTACATTTCTTTGTTGTCACTGTGTCATATTTTATAAATTAGCTGCAGAGCCGCGCTGAGCTAATTATATGTAACCTCTCAATATTTAATTGGCTTCTGTGCATGTTGTTAATAATTGATGTGACTTTCACAGCAGCTGTGATCGTGACCTCATTGGAGAAATGACGGCCTTCGTCTTCTAACTGACCTTCATCACTTTTGTGCCACTCCCACAGTCTGTGTGCTCCTCCTCCTCCTCCTCCACGGCTCTTTGTTTGCTTTATTAAGACTTTAAATTGAAGGAGAAAGTAAAGTCGACGTAGATTTTATCAGAGCACGTTTATCTGACATTCATAGGAGGTGCAGCAGGAGGTTATAAAACCGCTCGCTCAGGGATAATTGTTGCTGTCTTTCACAGAGCGGTAACTCTCAGCTCGTCCTGTTAGTGCTGCTTCACATGCTGAGGAGGGGGGAGGGAGAGAGGGAGGCGTCCCGGTGACTCCCCCGTCATTATATCCAGCAGCTACTGTGAGCAGAAGCCCCTCACTGCCCATCTCTGTCAGCTACAGGCAGTTTTTTTTTTTTTTTTTCAGGTGATCGTTCTCAGTGTGTCTGCAGCATTTCATCCCAGCGGTCCCTGAAAGCATCCTGAAGACAGATGATGATATGAGCTCGGAGGACAAAGTGTTTCTGCGGAAATCACTCCTGAGCTTTGAGACATAGGAGCTGTTTTCACACATGTATTGACAGGAGAGTCTCAGGAGGCAGCGCTGACGTAAAAATAAGATGGTGCAGAAATCCATGACAGCAGAGGAAATGACTCATTCCAGCGCCATAATGTTTTTTAGTTTTTATCCAAGCTACATTTAAGTGGACATACAGGGTCGACAAGGTCAACTGACATACGATGGCTGAAACAACTTACATTCAGAAACCATATTAATTCAAAAGCAAATGCAAAAGTGCAAAACAAATGCAATGATTGAAACAAATGCACTAACATCAAACAAGCTGCAAATCCACAAAGAATGCATCATCATTAACAAAACTTAAAGAAAACATCTGCATTATGACAAACGCTGCAAATCCAGTCTTGCATGGAAGTTTTCAGCTTTCACTTCTTCATCCCCCTCACTTTCTCCCATCAATAAAAAACTGTTCCTCAGAGCGCCCCCTACAGGCCGGTTGTTTAGCAAAGACAACAAGGTCAATTGATGGTTTCAGGACTTTTTTTAAAAAGGTTTATTTTTTGGCTTTTAATGCCATTATTTAGATATAGGACAGTGGAGAGAGTCAGAAATCAGGGAGAGAGAGAGAGAAAGTGGGGAATGACATGCAGGAAAGGAGCCACAGGTCGGAATCGAACCAGCGCCACCCTCCTGGAGGACCACAGTACCCACACATGGGGGTACCCACACAGCGCGAGCACTCGGTACTAAGCTATGGGCGCACCAATAGTTTTAGGACTTTAAACTGTTAAAGCTAATTTTCTGCGGTTGTTGATGTTCTTCCTTCTTCCGTCAGCTCGCTTCACGGTTAGCTTTCATCATGTTCCTGTGACAATCCACAGAGAGCGAGCTCAACTGTCCTCGAGGTTCCTCCCACACAACAGGGGATCAAATCGTAAATATGGAACATGTTTGATATTTACGATTTGCTGGCCCAAACGTTCTTCCAAGCAGATCAGATCACTCTGAACTCCCCTCCCACCACAGGAACATCTGACGAGACCTTCTGTTGAAACATCCAAAAATCAGGACTTGTTTAGGATTGTCTGAAGCAGAGAATCAGACCCAGGATCGTCCTGATTATCTTATAGTGTGTACCCCGCTTTACATTTTCCTAACATCGATTATGGCTTTTGTTATGTACAACAAGTTCCCTAAAAATTGCTCAATTTATTTGCACAGCCATGCTGTGTTTTTCTGTCTTTATAACACATTTTCTATTTTTATTATTTGATTAATTTTCATCTTTTCCCCTGAAGTTGTTTTCATATTTCTTTATATTTTTATGTTAATTGCTGTACACTGGAGCTTAAGCCCCTCAAAGACTCTCTAATCCTGCCATGAACTGAAACATGTCCTCTATACAGTAAATCTATTCTGAGCAGCGCCGCTCAACCAGGCGATGCCGCAGCTCTGAGCAGCAGTTGAATAAAAAGCCGTCCTCTCAGCGGGAACAGTTGACCTGCACAGAAACATTAACATTAACGTCTCCTGCAGCGAAACACACAGCTCGCTCTAATGCAGCTGCACATCCCCAGACCTTAAGTGCACCTTGAAAGCAAAGGTAAAGTGCAATAAAACTTTAATGTCGACTTACCTCATTGATGATAATCCTGCACGAAGGGAAAAATTTGTCTGGAGGTTAAAAAAGAAAGTTAACTTAAAACCATCTGAACATGTACAAGAATGGACCTTTCTTTTTTTCTCTTTCAAAGATCACTAAAGCTGCAGTTTGTCAAATCTTACATACGTAATATATATGTGTGTGGCCTTTGGTTAAGGGGCTTGTTCAGGCGAGTTTGATCCACTTTGCAATGGAATATTTTTAAAGGGTTATTCTCTTTTTTTACACATCAATTTTAGAGTGAACATCTTATTCCTGTACAGTCATGTTTGTGCTAGAAAAACACACCAGATGATTCTTCTGGACTGCAGGAGGTGATCATATTTGAGGTGAATTATCTATTTCCTGTCACATCTGATCTGTCCCATGATGTTCTCACCACCACCGGCAGGCAGAGAAATGTTCAATAATACGTTGAGAAACACGTTGAGAAACGGTCCACAGGGACTCGGGCATAATTGGAGGTGAGTGTTCGGATCTGAAGTTGTTAATGTTTTTAATATCCAGAGTCAGCCTGCTGTGAAATGAGAGAGAGAGAGAGAGAGAGAGAGAGAGAGAGAGAGAGAGAGAGAGAGAGATAACGGTGCAACACAAAAGACATTTATGAACTCTAAATTAAAAGAACATACTGATGACACGTACGCAGGCTTGAGCAAATTATCGCTCCTTTTCTTTCATAACAATCATTCACTGAAAGGTTAACTTAAACTAACTCAAATGT
Organism: Labrus bergylta; assembly: GCF_963930695.1. Lineage (NCBI taxonomy): Eukaryota > Metazoa > Chordata > Actinopteri > Labriformes > Labridae > Labrus > Labrus bergylta. The sequence goes on from NC_089207.1 coordinate 11,035,460, forward strand.
AAACAATCAAATAACAAGATTTAAAGCAGGCTCCGGTCCATTGTCGATCCTCAGATACAGAAGGAGCCATTCAAAGAACACACTCTTTATGGGAGTTTGCTCATCAGGTCTACATGTGTTTTGTGAACCAGGAGAAAACCTATATGACGGTGTCCCTTGGGAGGGTCATGTGGGGGCTACTGAGGCAACATGGAGTACCAATCCATCAAGTCCCTGCATGTTCGAGGTCAGAGCTGCACAAAGTCAGACACGTCCCCTGTGCATGGTGGTCTCCGTTAGGGCTGTCCTGGTTTCTGGTTTGGGGACCTCAGAATTGCATTCTTTGATTTTTGCAGATGATGTGGTGCTGTTGGTTTCTTCAGGTCGGGACCTCCAGCAGGCATTGGGTGTGGAGGGGGGGGGGAGTTTGCAGTAGTCGGGATGGGGGCCAGCACCTCCAAATCTCACACCTTGGTTCCCAGCTGGAAAATGGAGGATTGCTCCCTCCAGAGTGGGGAAGTGAGTCTCTGCCTCAAGTTGAAGGCGTTCAATTATCTCTTTTTCAGAGTGAGGGTAAAATGGAGCGTGAAATTGACAGACGGGTGGGTGCAGCGTCAGCAGTAATGCTGGCGTAGTACCGTCATGGTAAACTGGGAGCTGAGCCTAAAGGCAAAGCTTTCCATTCAACAGCAATCCACATTTCAACGCTCACCATATCATGCTCATGAGCTTTAGGAAGAGACTGAAAGAATGAGATTGCAGATGCGAACGGCTGAAATGAGGGTGGCTGGGCTCAGCCTTCCTTAGAGATAGGGTGAGGAGCTCAGACACCAAAGGGAGCTCAGAGGGGCCGCTGGTCCTTCACATCAAGAGGAGCAGGTTGAGGTCGCTCCAGCGTCTGATTAAGATCCTCCTTCCTTTAGAGGTTTGCCAGGCCTGCTGACTGAGAAGAGACCCCAGAGTAAACCCAGAACTCGCTGGAGGGTTCTTATATCCCACCTGGCCTGGGACCGCTTCAGAATCCCCCAGGAAGAGCTGGAAAATGTCGCTGGGGAGAGGATCATCATAAGTCTGCTGCTGACACAACCCGGCCCCGGATAAGAGGACGAGAATTGAAAACTGACAAAAACAAAGGTCCCATGAAACAGCTTTGAAATATTTGTTACAGATAACCAATGTTGCCTGTCCAGTTACGTTTCTTTATCTTTCCAACAACCTAAAAGTCAGCCTGAGATTTACTCATATTTACTTTCCTCCGATAACTTTGTCAGGTTCGGTCTCCTCCACCTCCGGGAATCAAAGAGGCTGCACTCTTCCCTGTTAAATGTCAGTGTCATTAAAATGGTTGTAAAGTTGTCTTTAAGCTGCACAATGCTGCTTTAAAAGGAAACTAATGAGGATTTGAGCTTTATCTAACAAAGTGATGTGCTGTGTTTAAAGTAAAAACCTGTACTTTGAAATGCTAATTCTGTAGCTGATTAGCTGCTCGTTATGTTGCTGTGTTAAATAAATGAGGCAGATATCTCCCTCAGAGTTTCATTCGGGTTTGTGGCGAGTGAAATGTTTCTGCATGCTGGTGGTTAAACTCTCCTGTCATGTCTCTGTAAAATAAATTCAGTTAAACAGGTTTGGATTAAAAGAGGCAGAAGAAAGAGGAATCCAGGAGTTTAAAGTAATAGCTTTCACACTCACAGAAAACTCCAGGAGGAGTCTGTATGTTTGACACAAACAGAAAAATGTTTCACTCGGACTTCAACTGGAGTTTCTTCTGCCAGACCCCTATTATTTGTTCTGCAGCAAATCTGAGTAAGCTGATGTGAGAATTCAGCAGGATATTCTCCGGAGAATTCACCTCGAGCCAATGGGAGTGGGGAGTGACGTTTATAGACTGTGTTTGCTGCATGATGCATAGATTGTATTCATGCAACCACTGACTACAATTATCCGGAGCAGTCCTCCTGAAATATGTGAAAATGGCTTTAAAGAGATTTTTACAATGGGTAAAATGTCTCAGAATGAAAAACATTCACAAACCAGTTTATCATGTTTTTTTTTTCTTCAGTTTGGCTGTTTTATAGAAATGCTGTACTTCAGTGTCACTGAAGACCCTCACAGTCCCACCTGTCTCATCCTCACCTGTTCCCTGTTCCCTTATTGGCTTTGCCCATTGATCCTCACAGACCTCACGTCTCTGTGCTGTCATCCTTTGTGTAGTTATCATCTATCTTTCTATCTTTATCTATCTGAGTGAAGATAGGACCTGAAAGATGGTGAACTGTGCCTGCAGGGCGAAGACACAGAAACTGTGGTGGAGGCCCGTAGCGGACCTGACGTGCAAAGAGACAATAAGGAAACCTTGTCACAGTAAAAAAACAAAAACATAAAAGAAATGAAACCTGGGAAGACATTATTTATAATTTACTAAAACAAAATAAGGAATCTGAAGAAGTCATTGTGGTAATTATTATTTTATTTTTTTACATTTCATAGACTAAGAGATGATTGGATCACCTGTGGAAAATAGTTCCATCTAAATGAAAATAACCTTTATTCATTCATTTATATTCAGCAAACCACCAATAATCCAGTGAGAAATGAAAACGCGGTCTTAGAGACGGAGTTGCAAAGTAAGAGAGCATCTGTTGACATGAAAACTTAACTTTGTAGGCTTACAGCCCACTGCATGATTAAATAATGACTCCAAACAGCTGCTGATGAGGAACAACAAAACATTAGGGGTGAACCAAAACCATAAACTATTACAGAAACAGCTGTGAGAGGAGGGAGGGGCTCTTTGGGGCTGGGTGGGGTGGGTGGGGGGGGCAGCTGCTGAAGACATTTTTCTATACCACCATGGTCGTCAAACATCTGCACAGTCCCTGAGAGTCAGAGTTTAGGCAGACAGATGTTTCAGTACGAGCGCTTCTGCAGAAACGCAGAGAAAAAGGCGAGGAAGACAGAAAGCTGTCGGTAAAAGAAAAAAAGAAAATAAATTATTAGATCAGAACTCAGAAAACCAAAGGGACCACAGTTGCATTGAACAGTAACATGGTTGTTTTGGAAATGTAATATATATGTAAAATATTTGTGTCAAAATGTAGGGGGGGCGGGGGTCAAAGTTTTTAGGAAAAAAAAAACGGATTCTACTTAAAGCTCCTGTGAAGGACCTTCACCTTGTGTCAATTTTGGTGCCCCCCGGTGGACAAAGTCTGTTTGATTCTTGCTTCAAAAAACCCGGAAGTCAAATACACACCCCAACCAAAAAAGCCGTTCTATACAGCAGAAATCAACATGTTTACAGCCTGGTACAAAAAACGATTGTGGTCTGATTAGTAATTGTCTTCATCCACACACACTGTACAGGGGGGGTGCATTTTTTTTTAATAACTTATACATTTTCATTTTATGAAGGATATGAATTATGCAGTAATGTGCATTGCTGACCTGACAGACGATGCAGCTGTTTGTCAGGAAGCTTAAAACCCGCCTCAGCTTCTCCTCTTTGAAAGACTGAAAGTTGGGTTGATACAGCATTACCAGCTTGACGATGGCCCTCGACGGACTTCCAAAGAACGTCGCACTAACCAATGGTTACTCGGGATTAGTTTACACAATTATTTACAATCTACGGTATAACTCTTATCCTTAAAAAAAGTCCATCACTCTACAGTTGAAGAAATTAGCTATAGAGTCCAAAAAAATTTTTTGTTACCAGGCTGTACAAAATGAACATTTTAACATAGGACTTAATTGGGATTGACTCACTTTTGCAGCCAGCCTCAAGTGGACACATGAGGAACTGCAGTCTTTTACACTTCAGTGTTGTCTTAATTTTTCAACACTGGAGGTAACCGCTTGCAGGTTCCCCATCTCAGGTGTTAATTTGAGCACAGTCCATGTGAAGTCCAGCAGTAATGCAGCTCAAAACAAATCACCTGACGTGTGCTTTGTTCCCCCTCAGCGTCGGCTGGCAGGCGTCCTGTCTCAGCGCATCATGTATAAGTTGCACTCTTGTGATGACTCTGCTCTCCATCAGACCTCGGGCTCCAGACGAAGCTCTCCATCAGCTGCGGTTAGCTCCTCTGATGTCAAAATAAAGTATAACCAGCGCCGTCCTGCAGGCTCCACGGGGAGAACAGTGTCAACATTTATCAGCTGTTAGACCTCCTCTGTCCAAACACACTCAACTCTACCAGTGTCAAGAGGACCACAGGTCAGCAGACCGCCTCATTTACATAATTAATACAGTCCGTTTGTTATTACAACAGAGGGAGCTCCAGCAAAACCCTGAAGGCTCATATTTAAAGGAACAGTTAGCTGCCAAACAACAAGCTGCTGTGTCATCAGTGTTTGAATCGTCACTGTGAGAGTTATAAGCCTGGAGAAATGTGCAACAAAAGTCACTAAAAAACTTACTTTTCTTTTTCCGCAAACACATCATAATTCACATCATCACATTACTGCTGATGTTCAGAATAACATCACAGCAGCATGTGCGATATCTCACTGCATATGGATCCACACGTGCAGCTCTCTGCAGCTCAGTAAACACCTGATGAGGTCCATGTTTTCTGCAGAAAGCTGCAGGTCTTTGTAGCTCTGCGCTTCATTACAGTGTTTGTGAGTTTAATGACAGTCAGCCTCTTCTCCGCAGAGCTTACATTACCGTCGTGTTCCTGCAGATACATCAAAGAGCGACAGCAAAGTAAGGTTATTATCTGAGACTTTTTATTCATGTCAGACAGGTGAGAGGAGACGCTTTCATACAGCAGCAGCTACGTTCAAGATCAAAGAGGATCAGAACAAAGCTGCAAATAAAATACAAGGCTGGAAGTAAAGGAGTGCAGGAGCGATGTGTACGTGCATCACATTCTTTAGAAAAGTTACAATCTTCTTTGTGACACGGAAACTTGAATCCTAAGAATATCTTATAGGGAGAACTTTTCTTTTCGCTCTGCTTTGGACTTTACAAACTCCGGGGGGGGGAAGACAGTTTCCTCCACCTGAGTGTCTCGGTCTCTGCTGTCTGAAAATTAGAAACATCAGGAGTAATGGTTACTCAACAGTCAAGCGGACCTTAAACCAAACGACATTTCGAGCGGTTTCAAATTCAAGGACAAATTTCCAAAGTGGGAATAGAATCCTGAGAGTTTCATTGAGTTGGAGCGCTGCTGTGATCTCAGTCGTTTGGTGTCAGGTGGTCATAAAACTCAATCTGACCTGTCTTTCTCTCGTCTTGTCATTACGATAAAGTCAAACATGTTTTATAATATGGCAGGTCTTTAGTCTTGTCATTATGCAAATTGTGTTCTTCAGTGACCTGACCGTTCGCAACAACCAATAGGAGCAGTCTAGCCAGCACCAAACAGGAAGCTGCAAACTAGTAAACATGAGGCGTGTGGTTCTCCTGGGCTGTGGAAAAGGAGGAGAACCTGGTGGATAAAAGAGGGACAGAAATTTCTGCGGCCCCTCGAGATCCAGAGAAAAATGATTCAGTTCATTTTTCTGGCGACAAGCTGGGATCTCGAGGGCCGCAGCAATTCCTGTCTCCTTTACTCCCTCTTCACTCTATCGTGATACAAATGGGACACACATGTCAAACAGGTATTCTCTCTTCACAGCTCCACCAGTTTCTCCTCCTTTGCCACAGCCCAGGAGATCTGCACGTTCCTTCCCTTCCTGTTTTGTGATTGCGACACTGCTCATATTGTTTTCTGCTCAAAGGTTGTAGGCTAGCAGTGTTCCCCACATGCATGACGAGAAATATGATATTATCCCCAGTCTTTGCAAAATCATAGTGTGTGACTAAAAACTGTGAGTTGCTGACACCTTGTCTTTAGATGTGACATTAGTCTTTTAAAGTCTTTTGAGGATTTTTTAAAGGCTTTAGTCTGCTGTTCTGGATTCATATGAACTGTGATTCAAAGCATTAAACTGTTTGTAGGAAGTGTTTCATTCATACATCCTCACTACATGATCTGCTTCAGAGAGAGGAGAGAAAAACAAAATCGTTCAGGGAAATGTTATCATCCAATAAAATTAGACTTTAGACTTTCAGATAATACAAGCTGTGATTTCGGAGACTTCTGAAAATCAACCCGTTGATCTGTGAAATAATTATCCGCAGCAGAACAAACAAAACCTTTTTGAAAGTAGCAGGAGGAAAATCCATTTTCAAAAGCACAACAACACTCAGTTATTGAACCACAGTCTCATTTCTGCAGCTTCTGTTTTCTTATCTGTAATATTTCCCTCTTTACGTTTCCTCTCATTAAACATTCAGTAGGATCATTTATTCATTATCTGCACATTTCATCCTAGAATCCATTACTGCAGTTTAACGTTACAAAAACTGGAAAACCAAACATCTGCAAACCTTTCTTTATCATAATTATTTTTAATACGATTTATTCTTGGGCATTGCATGTCCCCATTCAGAGACACGATAATGGACAGAGTCAGAAATCGGAGCAAGAGGGAGAAAGAGACAGAGAGAGAGAGAGAGAGTGGGGAGCGACCGGGTAGGAATGGGAAAGGAGTAGGGAGTTAAAACCGGGCCGCCCACTTGGAGGACCACAGCCTCTAAAGGCGCCCAATCAGAATATTTCAAACCATCTCCGGTGCTTTTATCACACCATTCATATGTTACGAGAATGAGAAGAATCTGAATCTGGAAAAGAAAGAACAGACTCAGTTTGTGCTAATGTTTGAGGTCCTGTGAAAAAAGCAGCGTTTAGTGGAATAATTGACAAGATGATACCTTGCCTGTTTCATCCTTTATTGAATTTCTGACAGGCCTTAAGGCCTTTCCCTTTATGCTTTTACATTAGATGACAGATTTGATCAGTTCCAGTGAGTTCCTTCCGTATTAAATACATCTGGACATTTCAGACGAAAATGAAGACTGCCGGGAAAACCAGGATAAATCATCCTGGTTTTCCCGGCAGTCTTCATTTTCGTCTGAAATGTCCAGATGTATTTAATCAACATTTTGCAGAAAGACAAAGCAAAAGAGTATACACGTTTTTCTCCCTATTCCCACGTGATTTTCTAGTTCTCCTGTGATCTTGTGCACCAGTGAGTACAGCTGATCATAGAAACAGAGCCACAGAGACTGATAAGCTGCACTCTGATTTGAGCAGAGGATTGAAGATCAAAGCTCGACGTTTAGTAGTTCATCTATGGTAAAGTGTTGGTGTGTAAGTAAAGTTACAGAGATGTACAGTAAAAATGAAGTGGTTTGTAAAGCAGCTGTTCTCTCTGCATCCCTCCATGTGTTCACAGTCTGAAGTGATGAAGGCCAGAGGAGGACAGGTGGGACGGCAGCTGGACCCAGCAGGTACACAGACATCACCAAACGATCCAGATGGAGGCCCCCTGATCTCTGAAAAACAAGAAGAGGATGGTGATGATGGATGATCAGATTAATACGAGAACATCAAACCTCATCCTGTCTGTTTTGGACTCTGCGAACCAGAATGAAAAGCTTAAACTCAGCGTGGCAGAACACGCTGCTGTCTTCATCAAACTCTGAGCAGACCTTCGCAGCAGGAGGATGCTTTTGTCTGAATGAACTCATTCTGTATTCTTCCTTCTTTAAATAATGGATCGGCTGCACCTCAGAGCACAAAGGAGTGTTCACAGGCTCACGCTCTGCAAGTGTAAAACTGACTGCTCAGGTTAAACAGAACCCTCATTCAGCTGTATTTCTTGTGATTATTAAGAGATAGGGCTGCACGGTGCTGCAGTGGTTAGCGCTGTTCCCTCACAGCGAGGAGGTTCCTGGTTTGAATCACCGTCGGACAGGTCTCCTCTCTGTGTGGAGTTTGCATGTTCTCCCTGTGCATGCACGGGTTCTCTCCGGGTATTGCGGCTTCCTCCCACAGTCCAAAGTCTTGGTGGTAAAGTTAACTGGTGACTCTAAATTGTCCGTAGGTGTGAATGTGAGTGTGGCTGGTTTTCCATCTCTATATGTCAGCTCTGTGATTGATTGGCGCCCAATTTCAGCTAGCTTGGCTCCAGCCCCTCACAACCCTGAACGGGGGAAAAGTGCTAAAGATAATGGCTGGATGGATGGATTAAGGGATTGGAACTTCTTTAGGTTCTAGAAAATGCACCCAGCAGAGAGAGACGTCCCATGAACTGAGACACAAAGAGCGAGTCATGCAGTGTCACTGCATCAGAGCAATGACTCTTTATGAAGGTAGATCAGAGCAGCAGACCAGACTAGCATGAGTCAGCAGTATTTTTTTAAGTTTGTCTCCAAAGAGTTCAGGAAACATATGCCTGTAAGTGCGAATGCATATAGTTGTGTTTGTTGAGTATGTTCAGTAAAATAGATAATTTCCTAAAGTGAGGTGCCTTGCTCAAGGCCACCTCTCCAGCTACCAGACCAATTTCCAGATTTGATCCACCCCTGGTGACCCTCTGGTTCCAGACCCAAGTCCCTGAAGAGCTACTGCCACCCCTGAAGAGCTACTGCCACCCCCTGGTCCATCTGAGAGAAAGTGTTATATAGTTATATCTATATAGAGCCAATTCAGAACATATGTTATCTGCAGACACTTGAAAACAGCAGGTGTAGAGCGTATTCTTATTTTGATAGAGATTTACAAGTGATTCATCATATTAAAAACTCTCTCTCTTTCTCATCACAAACTCATACAATATTTTTGAGTTTCTTTGTCATCAAACTGATCACGATGTTTAATGAAGTTGCATATTCCTGACAAAGAAAAATGAGCCAAAAGCCCTTACCCAACAGCTCAGTAGAAATATGAAGACAGTAAAAAGTCACATTTCTTTGAGTTATTCATATTGAACCCTTCAAGTTGTGAAATGAGGAACACTGGAGCTCAGCTGGTGTCACATTAGCTCCATTTGTCTTCATTAAACCTTTAATATGAAATCCTCTCTGTGGGTTTCTGTCGTCCTCTCTCTCAAACGCTCAGATTTGTCTTTTATTCAACTGTTTGATTTTTCTGTGATTCTCTATTCGAGGTGACAGAGAGGCTTAAGAAGAAGAGCGGGATGATGAGAAAGAGGGAGGCTTAAGAAGAAAGAAGGAAAGAAAACATGTTGATCATTCACGCCACAATACAACCAAGAATCAAAGTAGAAGAAAAACAACTGAAGGATCAACCTGTCTCAGATGTAAAGGACTCAAACTAAAGCCTTTTTATTAGACTCTTTACCTGCATTTGTTTTGTTTTTTTAGCTAAGGATGCTTTCACACCTGAATATTTTTGAGAAGTTGCTCTGAATCGTGGGGCATTTCCTCCCAGCTTGTGCGGACATAAGTGAACAAAGCAATCACACTCTGATGAGAAACAAAGCATGCAGGCTGAGATCTCCTGGACGAGATGTTCTCTGCTCACTTCTTATTGAACCCAGGAGCTGTTTGCTTGCAGTGAGAACGCAATCAAGCTAGCAACTGCAACAACTGACCCTCAATTTCCACATACTCTGTGCGCGCCGTGGTCCGTCAGCGCCACGGTCTTGCGGCATCGAACGACGCGTGCCCTCCTCCACTAGATACGTTTCTGGAGCGTGAGCGCAGCAGAGCACAACCATGATCAGCTGTACACACATCACGTGAGAACTACGAGATCACACTGGAATGAAGAGAAAAACTTTTTGACTTTGACTTGATTTGTTTTTCATTCAGTGCCAGTTTTGATGTGATGTTGATAAAGTGAGAAAATTGTTCTTGTATTGGGTTTTATTTTGAAATTGACCTGACACTCTTTGTGTTTCCTTGTCTGACTTCCTGTCCAGTTTGTTGTATTCTGTCGAGCTTGACGCGTGCCTGTCTTAAATCTGTTCCTTAGCACTCACTGTCTCCTCCTCACTAGATGTACGCTGCTTCGGACAAAAGTGTCTGCTAAACGATATTTAACATGGTAACACATTAAACCGTGACACCAGCAGAGTATTGAAAGCCTCCCTCGTTTATGTGCTAATTCACAAGTTTGTTAACTTCAGTACTTTTGAGAGTGGCATCGAACATTTGACAAATATGCTTATTACCCAAATGTGGATGAGGTTGATCGCCTCACTTATCCAAGTCAACTAGTGTCTTGGAGGCGTCCCACAATGCAAAGTGTGACTAGTACGAATGACATATTTTTACCTACACAGTGAGAAAAGCAGGCTGTGATGTTATAGTTTACACACAGTCTGGCATTGGTGTGTGCTTTTCCAACAACAATATTTCAGTGTGAAGACAGAAAAATTCAATCAACTGAATCAAAATAGAGCAAACGAGCTACAGGTGTGAAAACATCCTAACACTTATTTTACTTTTATCCAAGGTGCTAAGAGATTTTTTCAGGTGTCATAATAACAGAGTTAAAAAATAATACAAAGCGTCACTGTCATTATACTGAAGTGCAACACATCATTACCATGGAATTACGATATTTTTTACTATTTCGACCAAAACAAATCCTCACACAGAGCCTTAGCACTCAGTGGTCAGTCTGCAGTGTATAACTGTGTGCAGTATGAACTGTAGTTGTATCTGCAGAGGAGCTGGGAGCAGTGCTGCTGATCAATGGAGAAAACCCTCGTCTGTGATTGATGAAGAAGCTCTGACCCGTTCGGTTACTAAGACCACTCAATGTTTAATTACTCATAGATCTTCTCGTTAATAAATCCATTCTGCTCTGTGTCTACCGACTCACAAAATGTGAAATAAACCCATCCAGTCCTTTGTTTGAGGTCTGCATAAGTCTTACAACACAGAGAAAAATGCTCTGTTTCAAATGTGCTCTCCTTGTGATGTCACAGTGGGATTCTGGTAAAAAAATAAATACCCCCCCCTTTCCCTGGTATCTCCACCCATGGACTCCACACCCAACCTAGAGCAAAACTTTTGCTCAGGTCTCCCTTTGTTTTTCTTGCTACAGAGGAGTGATGTCTACCAGGAAAACTCAGGGGGTGCTCATTGCATTTAAAGAGACACACACACCAAAACGGAGCGTTCTGAGAGAGCTGGTTTATACAGGGTCACAAACCTCCTCTGGTGCTTGATTCATGTTATATTTTGACCAAAGCACAGCACAGATGTTTCATTTAGACCACAGGGGACAGATTGAAAAGCTGGAAAAGGGGGATAATATGTCCTCTTTTAAAGTAATGTGTTACATCCTCTCACATCTAAAGACAATTTGTCAACAACTCAGGGTTTTTAGTCCCAGACTACGATTTTGCAAAGACTGGGGATATCATATTTCCCATCATGCACCTTGTGGACATTTCTAACCAACAGCCTTTGAGCAGAAAACTGAACAGGAGGAGAAGCTGGTGGAGTTTTGAAGAGAGCAAGAATGCCATTCTCCCTGTTGAGAGTTATTGTTCTAGTAGATCCACTTTACAATTGTTGCTGAAATGCATGAACCATTTTTACAATACATATTTATCTCCATGCATTTTGTAGGATCATCAAAAGCCGTCTGATTACTTTATTGGAGAAAATATGAAATTGAAATGATGTGCATAAAAGGGATGGGTGTTTCAAATCAGCATCCGCTAAAAACACACTGATATTTGGATTGGATGTCTGTTTTCAGTTTATCTGTGTATATTGTATCTGCCCCTATAAAATAAACCATAAACACACACATATATATATATATATATATATATATATATATATATATATATAATACAGTTTGAAGTTCCCATGCCTCTCCTCATGTTGCAGACTGTGTTGACCTCACAGAGGTGTATATCTCCTCTTGGAGTCGTTCTCTGTGACAGGCGGTGAACGGAGTAAATAATAGATTTCCTGCTCTGATGTTTGCTGGAGAACAGCTGATGCAGAAAATCAGGATGCAGAAGCTCTCTCTGTCCCACAGGAGAGTTTGACTGTCTGAACCTCCGAGAGGCACATTGTCTTTTATACCAACATTGATAAGCTGCTTGTTTCTACAGCGATAGTCTCACTTGAGTTGATGATCATGGGACACACCGGGTCATATCTCCAGGATAGTTAAGTTACTTTTTTATCACCTTCATGTTTCATTTCTTTTGTTTCCAGTTTTGTTTGGATACTTACCCCGTGTCTCCATTCAGATCCAGGACTTGTAGTTCTGGCAATCCTCCGTTCGAAAAGCCCTTTGTGTTCTGGAAGGTTCCTAACTAACAGAGCCCAAACTAGAAGAGACTGTAATGTACCAAAACGTAGAACTGAATTTAATGAAAAAGTGACGTCTATTAGAGGCACACATTCCTGGAACAAAATACCATCACATATCAGGGATTGTGATAACTACTTAACTTTTAAAATAAAACTCATTTAACATTGGTTAAAAACAAATCAGTCATGTACTCATATGTAATATCTGTCCTCCCCTTCTGGTGCACATTCCCCAGGACTTCTGGCTCATCCTGCGATTTTAATTAACTAACTACATGTGGGTCTGCTATTTCTTATGCAACGACTGTGTCCAATTTGTTTGTGACTGTGTCCAATTTGTTAGTAAAATTGTCTATGAGTTTTTTGTGTGTGTTGTTCTGTTCAAACTGTCCTGTAATTGTACATTTGTTTCATGTTTTTTTTTTGTACTTTTGTTCTTAGTACCTACCTTAGGACTACGAAATATATTTAGCTTTTGTGCTAATTACGGCATATTTATATGGATACTATTTGTTGATATGTTGATTAATTTGCACTGTCCTAATTAAATAAATGAATAAATGAAATGAAATGAACTGAGTGAAATGACCAAGAAGTGTTTTAGGGTAATTCCACACTAGGGACCCAGACCTGGATCCGAGCACGCTTCACCCCAAAGTCTGGTTAATTATATCAGTGTGAACACAAACTTACCGTACTCGGGGACCGTTCCCGAGTCAGCTTGAAAAGGTAGTATCGATCACGATTCATGTGTTCTCGAGTACGGCCCAGGGGGGAGATGTGAACGCATCCATGCTCCAGGCGCTTGGACTCCATGGGGTGGCTGATGTGTTTGGAGAATGACAAGACTGAGCATCGACAGAATAAATTCCCCCAATAGAGTCCAGACCCTGGTGGTGCTGAAGCTGATGACTTGCTGAGAATGGATGGGTGAAGATTTGATGGATGATGAATCTGTGAAGATGTGTGGCGATGGGGAGGTGGAGGGGCGTATGGAACATCAGCATGAAGGAACTAAAGGCAGAGAAAGAAATATATTTAAAAGAGGAGCAGAACGATGATAGGCTGAAAATGATGGAGGAACACCATGCCATTGGTTAGATGAGTATACCGCTGACGAGACAGCTGATTACCCAATGACAGCTCGAGAATGACTTGCAAAAAGGGTGCAAAAAGGAAGGCCCGATCGTGAAGGCAATTATATAATCTTCCTGACTGAACTCATGCTAGAGCTTCATTAAATCAAACTATTCTTTTAATTAAAATACACGAGTTTTAAACTCTGCAGGGACGGTTTGTTTATTAGCATCACAGCTCTGAAATGCACCACCAGGGACAACCTTTCTATTAAAACATTTTACCAACAGAGATTATATCCCGTCCTCCTCCTGGTGTTTTAATTATTTTCTTTTATTAAATCTGATCCATGACTTTCAAACAGATGTTTGTTCATCTGGAGGGTTTCTTCAGCGGGTTGTCAGCTGTTCAGCAGGAATAAAAACGAGACAAAGATTCGGTTAAAGCTCTCTGTGCTGCTTTCAAACAGAGCTGAACTGATTCACTGACTGAACCATTTATCCAATTAAAGTCATTACATGGTTGATTAACAAAGCGCAGGAGGAGTGGGAGCTTAATGAGAAATGTTTCACTTAGGAAGGAGAAAAAGGATTCACTGTAGAAACTCTGTGAACATGAACACAAAGACGCTTTAATGGCGTCGTGTTGAATCTATTCAAGGAAACTTAAAAGAGTCACTTTGTTCCTTTAAAGAAAACCGTCACAGAGTTTACCTCCAACTCTCCTCCTCCTCCTCCTCCTCCTCCTCCTCGTCGCTCTGCAAGGAGGGCTTTGGATGTCAAATCCCAGAGGAAAGAGAGACAAGTTTTTTCCTCCTCAAACCTCAGTGAGAAGAGTTAAAGAGAATCGAAAGCAGCAGTCCTTTTATGGTGGGATTTGTAGTTTAATATTTGTTCAAACAGAGAATCAAAGTTTGCAGATTCTGCACACAGTGACCCTGGAGAAGATCAGTGTGTAAAGCTCTGTGATGACGCTGCACAAAGACCAACACACACGGGACAGAAGGAGAGAAAAACAACATCAACGACTTCTGTATAAATATTGACTTTTCCAAAACATTTTGTGATTCAGATCAGCAGTCAAAGGCATAAACGAAGCAGTTTATGTGTTGGATTTGACCTCCAGACACCACCACCACCACCACGGGGTGAAGAAAACCATGATGGAGAAAAACATCACAAACTCCCTCTCAGTGTCTGACTGATCGGCTCAGCTCAGGGTGTTCAGCCGCCCGGCATGGGAGATCTGAGATCAATAAGAGACCACCAGCCTGTACACTACATCTTCTTACTCACACTGTAAGAATCAATGTGTCAGCCTGCGAGGCGTTTAAAGGCAGCGAGGCAGCAGAGAAACTCAGAGACCACAGGACGGTCAGATTCATCAAGGTGGTGTTGTATTTCTAAAAAAAAACTCTTATAAACACACAGCAGAGAAATACGACTCATTAGGATGTTTCAGACTGTGTTTAACTTAACTCAGTTGTCATAACGTCTTTGTACATTCTTATTGATCCCGTGATGGCGTTATATTGACATTGAGATTGAAGGCGTAAAGTCACAGAGGCATAAACATCCTGCCATGAAACGGCAGTCTGAATAGAGCTACTGTCTGTAAGTGATTAAAAAAAGTTGACAAGGAGACCTTTAAAATGTAAAAATCATTCTTTATTAATATATTTCCACCCCAGTGTGTGTGTGTGTGTGTGTGTGTGTGTGTGTGTGTGTGTGTGTGTGTGTGTGTGTGTGTGTGTGCGTGTGCGTGTGCGTGTGCGTGTGCGTGTGTGTGCGCGTGCGTCTCTTAGTGGATGGGGAATGTGCAGACTCTGAGTTTGTGTCCTGAAACTCGAAGTCATGGCGGTCAGTGATCTGCTCGCTCCCCACTGATTTACATCTCACTGATTAGTGCTGCGTCTGTTTCTGCTTCTACAAGGTCAGAGTCTCACAGCAGCAAGGCATGCTGGGAGAAGCAAACACCGTGCTGTAATTGATTTGAACGGTGGAGGCTCAGAGGAGCGGCTCAGCTAATACCTAAACTCACATTTTTATTTTAGACTCTGCTGTGGCTGCACAGCTGTGTGCCGACAGATAAACCTGCAAGAAGATTCACAAACTGTGAAATTTCATTTTCACCTTTTATCCTCCTCTCTCCAGGTGAAATGTTTCACAACAGAATCCATCTCTTTTGTTGAAATGATTTCTTGCTTGGGTTTGTAAAATGAATTGCCATTCAACCAATCATTATTTGTATGGCTCCAATTCATAACAAGTGTTATTTCGGGACATTTTACAAGAGCACTTTGCATACAAGTTAAGAAAATAAAGTACTTTCTGTTCAATTCATTATCTGCGTCCTTTTTTGATTTATATCTTACTTCATGATTATCTGAACATTTAAAGGTCACATATTCTCCTCCTCTTCAACCAGTTTAAATAAGTCTCAGAGCTCCTCAAAACATGTGTGTGAAGTTTCTTGCTCTAAATCCACTCTGATCCTGTGTTTGATCATGCCTATAAACCCCTCTATTTCAGCCCTGCTCAGAACAGGCTGTTTCTGTGTCTGTACCTTTAAATGTAAATGAGCTGTGTCTGACCACGCCCCCTCTCTGGAAGGGCTTGGGTGTCTCGGGCTTTCTCGCTCCATGTCCTATTGTTTACGGTGAGAAGGCAGACTCAGAGGGCAGAACAAACACCTAGCTGTGGGAGTGTCACCCACCTGGGGGAGGGGTTACTGCCCTTTGTGATGTCATGAAGAGAAAATCTCCAAACGGCCTTTTTGAGCACGCATTTTCTGAAAAGTGGAGCAGGGAAAAGACGGAGAGGATGGACTTTTCTCATCATTGGGGGGTTTGTAGACAGACTAGAGACACATATTAGAGTTAGAGAAACATGGTAAAGTGTATTTTGCATAAAATGTGACCTTCAGCATCCTGTAAATTTGGTTTCTCCTGAAGATACTGTCTTTCTGCCTGTTTTCTGTCTGTTTGTCCTGAAGATGATGAGTATCTGCCTGTTTTCTGTCTGACTGTTGCTCCGTCCTGCCGTCCGTCCGTCCTCAGGCTGCACACATGTCTCAGAGAGCTGCAGGTCCTTCTGCTCCCTCTGATAACATTCCTCCTTCATTGTTTCTGATGTTTTATGTGTTTTTACTCTGCTCTTTAATCTTTTTCTGTGTGTTTTTATTTATCAGTCCCTGTCAGACGCAACGCTCAAAATTAATTTGGCTTCCAGTTTACTGCTCCAAGACACTCGGCTTCTTCTTCTCCTCTTCTTCTGTGGATTCGGGGCAGATTAAAGACACTTCTGGGATTGTGATGAAAGCAGCCTGTGATGATTCCCCCGAGGACCAGAGAGAGTCAGGGTCTGTGTGAAATCTGAATGTGTGCAGATTCTCCTCGGCCCCTCCCGACCGTCGACCCTCCTGCTGCTCTGAGTCAAACAGAAATGTGCTCTCTGAAGATGATCTCATCCAGACTGAAGTTCTCTAACACAGAGACAGGGAGGACAGACCCCCACCCTGGTCCTTTATTGAAAAACTGGGATGTTCTTTTTTTTTCTCATGCATTGATGCATCACTGCTGAAAAATGGATCTGAGTAATTTCAGCTTTTTTTCATCTTTAAAAAGAAACTCTTAGTACTTCCATACATGCGCAAAACTCCCTCAAATCCTCGGAGTGAGCAGCTAAATGAGAGTTTAATGAGCAGCCAACACCTCCATGTTTGAGCTGATTGCACATTAATGAGCCTCTCTCTTTATCACACTCACAGGACTCACTATTAATACTGTTTACATTCACACACACACACACATACACACACACACGCACACACACACAGATGCTGGCCCTCTATAGAAAGAGGAGTGAAAGCGGGAAGATGTTGCTGAGCAGTAAGTCGTGATTTCACTTTCTTTATACACAATTTGTTCCCCTGATGACCGTGAGTGATCCGAGCTCAGCAGGAAAAAAAATAACACTTTTTTGAGACAAACACACACACACATGCATACACACATACACTGAAGAAAAATCCCAGCAGCTGAACTAAGAATGTAGTGTTATGGATGTAGAATTTGAAAAAAAAGAATCATAAACTGAGTTGACGTCTTGTAGAAATTACCTGAAATTAAAATGACCCAGATAATAAAGCTCAGTATGAAACAGAACTCGGCAAAAATAATTTCCTGCACTTTGATTTAGGACCACTTAATTCATAATATGAACAACATCCCAGAATTATTGAATACATTATGACAGAGATGTTCTTGTCATAAGAAAACTACAACTATAAGTCTTTTTATAACCTTTAAAACATTGGATTGTTTCTCTGAATTTTCTTTCTAAAATCTCTTGTACAATGACTGGAGCACATATTTAAAATGTTCGCCAACACCTCTCTCTCTCTCTCTCTCTCTCTCTCTCTCTCTCTCTCTCTCTCTCTCTCTCTCTCTCTCTCTCTCTCTCTCGCTCTCTCTCTTTCTCGCCCTGCAGATTTAAACATGGCTGACGGGTATTTGGACGTTGTTCTGGGAGGTGAGTTCAGCTTTTCTCTCTTCAGGCCTCATTTCTGCTTCTGCAGACGATGAAACGAGTCTGAGAGCAGACACAGTAAAGCACACATCGCTGCACACATCTGTCTCACACACACACACACACACACACACACACACACACACACACACACACACACATACATTCTCTCTCTCTCTGCTAAATGTCCTGAAACAAAAGCTTTTAAAAAGACATTTCCAGCAGCCTGTTGGAGCGTTTATGGCTTTCATTTGGCCCTGAACACTCAGAGAGTTGCTGCAGCCCTGAAAACTCCATTTAGCACAAACACTGCGCTCTTTATTTGCCAGTTTTATCTCCAGATTATTTAATACGAGAGACAAACATTTTCTCTCTGCTGTAAATAACGCAACACAAGTGTGTGAGTAGAAGGCTGCCAGAAATCATCAGAAATCACCATAACAGCAGATTTAATTAGATTTAGTGGAAACTAACGGATGCTCTGACGCTTCTGTGTCCCTGGCAGTCGTCATGATCGGTAACATGATCAGAAACAAACGCTCGTACCGGAAAAACATGTGCAAAAACGGACAAAGCTTGCAGAAAACTCAACCCTGCGTGATGCTTCACCTGAGCATGTTGCAGACTGTGGAGTGGATTCATGTGGATTCATCCGTTTATGTAGATGGTTGGATTTAAAAAAATAATAAGAAGATGGAGGTCAGTGTTTGAACTGACCCGGGGACAGTGTGATAAAACCTGAGTGTGTCCATGAGTGAAGTCAAAGCGAGGTCGAGTCTTTTCATGAAAAATTGACCGTTCATCTACCGAACAGCGAGGAGGGAATGGGACCCACTCTCCCTCACTTTCTCTTTAGTCTCAGGGTAAATAAATCTATGTTGCATGCAATGAAGCAGAGCTCTGGATGTTTTTTTTTTCCATTTGGATTGAAATGGTGAAAAACAAAAAAAAATCAACTTTCTACAACTGGAAACGCTGAAATATTGATGTATCCGCATTATTTTGATGCTTAGATGTTTTATTCACCGCAGAGGACACAAATCCAACTAAAAGCAAATAAAAGGTATTCCAAGTAAAACAAGCTGCATCTCCGAGTTTAGAAAAGACGTTTGAATAAATGAAAAGATTTGACTGCTCAGACGCTTCTATACAGAAGAATGGAAAAACATACCGTCTATATCTGCAGCCCGCTCAACCATTTAACTGAGAGGAAGAAGGAAGAAGAATCTGAATTATTCAAGAAGTTCTTCAAGTTTACATGGAAACAAACGAGCTGCGTTTGATTTGAGGATGAGATGTTCTCTCATTTTCACATTTCTTAGTTTATGGTAAAGTCATATGGGATGGAGAGAGTCGAAATGTTTGGAATCAGAAGGCTTGTTTTTATTCTGGGTGTTAGGCGTGGGTATCTGCTGAAAATGTAAAAGGTAAATAGACTTGAGGTGGTATATTTATTTTCTAGTCTTCTGACTACTCAAAGTGCTTTCACACCGCAGGTCACACCTACACATTCACACACTGATGCTAGAGGCTGCTGAGTAAGAAAGAAACTAATCCATTCATACACATTCATACAAAGCAGCGGGCGCAACATGGGGTTAAGTACGGTGGCGGAGAAGTGCAAAGCAAAATTACCAAGTGTGAAACACTTTAAAAAATGTTTAGACAAATTTACATTTGCCGCGAAAACAAACAAAATGACCCCTCACTCAATCACTTCCGGGTCACCTTCTGCATTTGATACTTTCCCTTTCGGTAAAGATTCTGCCACTTATAAATTTGTTTGGGGACTGGTAAAAGTGTTTTTCTACTCGTACAATTTTCTCAGCGCTTGTAAAAGTGTTTCACATCAAATGTGTTTCATAAAATGTGAAGAAAAATGCAAAATTCAAATTTGTCCCACATTCTGTAAAAGTGTTTCACATTTTGTAATTTTGCTTTGCACTTCTCAGCCACCGTAGTTAAGTGTCTTGCTTAAGGACACATGGCACATGTGGATGCAGGAGCTGGGGATCGAACCCCAAGCCTTCCAGGTTGAGAGACGACCGACTCTACCAACTGAGCCACAGCCGCCCCGGTCCAGTGATGTAAACCTGAGACAAACTTTTCATGTTAACAATTTCACTGGAGGCTGGAAAAAAAAAATGTCTATGTGATGTTGTCTTGACAAAAATTGCAGCTCGACTTGTTTCCCACAGGGAGCGCCGCCTCCTCTTTATTCTTCTTCAGGTGTTGTCTTTATCTGTGCAGACAAACAGGCCGCTGCACCTAATTTGTTCGGGACAAAGCCGTGTTCTAAAACTAATTAAAGGTGTGGCTGCAGAGCGGAGAACACATGAATATTTGAATCAGTTTGAGCCTGAATCTTAACGACATGCTAATTTATGGGAGCTGCGGGCTTAATTTAGGACACTGAACAAATTAAGTGGATTCAAGAGATTCCCTGAAGGCATTCCTCTCCCTTCTCTTTTCTTCTTTTTTATTCTAGTGTAAAAATGCAAATATAAAAATGTATTCTAACTCATCCAGTCAGGCAGTTTTATTATTTAAAATATTAGTTTGTTCTTCATAATGTTTCTTAAATATGATTTTCTGGATAGAAGTCTGACTCAGCTGATTTCACATCATGCTTTAACCTTTCATTCTTCTTTAGGACACCATGTGTTTGCAGGCAGCATTTACACATCCATCAGACGATATTGATGTTGTTTTATTACCACGGCAACAAGAATAGAAGTACTTTTTTGATTCTGTCGTTCTAAAACACACAGTATGGGAAAAAAGTTACCAAGTATTGTACATTTTGAAAACCTTTTAGAATCTGCAACAGGAGTTTAAAAAATGTTCCACATCTGTTCAATTAGTTTATTCAGTTACCCTGAATGGTCACCTCTCTTCTGCACAGCTGCAGGGTAGAAAAGAAAAGAAGAAGAAGAAGAAAATATTCTTCATTATTCCCATGAGGGGAAAGAGCGCCCTGTTGGGGGTTTGGTGCCTTGCTCATTGGCACCTCGGGAGGGGCTATGCTGTGATCCACTTCATGTGGAGAAAGTCAGACCACTGAGGAGTAGCACTTAAATGGTCTGACTTGATGGTTCAGAGTTTAGTTTGTTGTTCAAGATTCAAGATTCAAGATTTTTATTTGTCACATGCTCATACAGATGTGCAGTGAAATGTAAAGACTGTTCCGCAAGGCCATGCAATAAACACTCAAATTACTAATACACATGTATGCAGTAAAATAGAATATAATGTAAAAAATAAGAATATAATTATTTAAATGTACAAAATATAAAATATAGAGTAATGTAAACAGTGTAAAGTTTCAGTGTGTAAGTGTCCAGGGTGTCAAAGTGCAATGTGCAGATTGGAATGTGTGGTGTGTGTGCATCATGTAGTCACAGTTCTGTTTCACAGTGTTGTTGTTGTTGTTGTTGTTCTGTCAGCTTGTTATCACCCTCCTTATTTCACCCTTCTGGAGGTCAAGCATCATAATCTCTTGCCCAGCGCTCACGATCTAGTCCCTTTAACCAACCAATTATCAAGGATGAGTAAGGGCGCACTCGCACTAGCAAAGTTGTCCTGTACCGTGCTTAATCACAGTCGCCCCCATTCACATTCCCACGCTGGCCAGCACGGCCTTGTAAGTTATTTTATCACCCTCTGATGTTGTGAATCATTTTCACCCTCACTCTGAAATCACACTTTCCTGGATGAATCACTGTTGAACTTTAGTGATCTCATCGTTGTGCCTATTATTAGAAATTAATTAGAATGACAGTATCTTTACAATAATATTCAAGGAAGGGGTCAAAGCTGGTTCGAACCGGACTGAGACCTCCACAAGAACAGCATCAACAGCAGAGTTAAAACCAGCAGAAGAAGAAGAAGTTATCAGTCAAATATAAAGTCTGAGGGTAGAGCTGACTGACAGGAAGAACAATACGTTTTTATATGCTGGTTCAGGAGCTGCAGGCTGATGTTTTTTTACGACTCTTTGTCCTGTGTGATGACTTGGTGTGAAGTAGAATCAGCTGATCTACTGATGTCACCTCCTCCTGTCAGCGGGTAAAGACTCTCTCTCTCTCTTTCTCTCTCTCTCTCTCTCTGTGTCTCTGAGGACATTAAATATGTACGCTCTTTAAACGCTGCTGTCAGAACAGACACGCTGTAACACCACACAGCTTGATTCACTCGGCGCCGGGGAGAGAGAGCGAGACTGCCCCCATGTGGACACAAAAGAAACTGCTGAATGCTCTACAATTAGTGATCGTGACATTTAGATGTTCCTTTTTCTACATGTATAAAACACATACCATGTTGTCAAAGTTAGGACTAACCTTTCATGCACTTTTTTTTTAAGATTAAGGTCTGACACCCTCTCACATTTGAAGACAAGGAGTTTTTAGTCACACACTAAGACTTAGCAAAGACTGTGGATCTTGCAGCGTCTCTAACTGCAAGATGACAATTAGATTCCTTTTTTGAGATTATTTCCCATCATGCACCTGGTGGAATTTACAACTAAAACTTTTAAGCAGATAACTGAAAAGGAGGAGAACCTGGTGGAGTTGTGGAGAAAGCAAGAATACCTCTTTGTGGCCCTCGAGGTCTGAGGAGAAAATGAACCAAATGTTGAATATATGTAGGCTATGTCAGAGCGGCTGTGGCTCAGCTGTAACGTCAGTTTGTCTCAACAGGGAGGTCAGGGGTTCGATCTCCAGCTCCTTGGACAAGACATTGAACCCCAAGTTGCTCCTGCTGCTACTTCAGCAGCATGTGAATGTGTATGAATGGGATTGGCTAATACTGATGGACACAAAGCAGCCTCTACCATCAGTGTGTGAATGTGTAGGAGTGACCTGCAGTGTAATAACAAGTCATTTAGTCCACATGGAGTCAAAATGTCAGTAGAAATGCTAAAATTGAAGTTAATGTGTCGGGTTTAAAGGTGCTGAAAATGAAGCCAAAATGTTGAGAAGAAAATGTAACTTTCAGTAAAGTGACATGCACTAAAACATCTCAATATATTCAGACAAAGCAAAGGGCTTTTGTGTTGTTTATGAATGAATCTTGGACATTCTAACTTATTTCTGGACGTGACATCAAAATGTAACAATAAGACTTGTTTTGTCTTGTCTTGGGCTTTTTTGAGACATGTTCTCTCCATGTTATGACTTTATGCCATTGCTTGTCAAGGATTTCCTCTGCTCTGCGAATTGATTTTTCTGCTCTCTGCTCCGAGATGATCCGCGCTTCTGTGGTTTCATGTAATATCGTCTGACGTCTGAGCTCATCTATCCGGCTGCCTGTTATTAGATTCTCTGATGTCTCAGGAGAAACTTGATCCGAATGTTTACAGAAAGATGAACTCCTCCAGTCAGAGTCCAGTAGCTTTGTAACCTTTCTTTAAGAACAATACTCTCTCTCCAGGTTTAACATCATGGACGGTTGTAACATGGAGTCAGGACAGCTAATATCCCCACCCGTCTACACCCAGTGTGTTCAAGCAGGTGAAAGCCTTTCCTTATTTCGATGTTCTATGTACAGATATAAAGACAACAATGGCTTTCTATTCTGCTCCACTAGCATCAGCCGCTCCCTACCTGACTGCCTGAGAATATTCAGTGATGACGTCATTAGATGGGGGGGGGGGGAGTGGGTCTGACTACCCAGGGCCCCAATAGAGGGAGGGGCCTTTATCGGTCCTGAAATAAATCTTTAGTTTCAGTTTGGATTTCTTTGAGTCAGAACTATAGGTTCAACTGGATCTTAACTCTTTCTTAGTTTCTAGATGCTTAAAAATGACTCAAATACCAAAATGTGCATTTATTACATAATTTAATTCATTGTGATTGTTGAATTCAAACAGAAAGAGGTTTTAAAGAGTGTAAGGCCCCGTGTCCACCGAGTGGTTTTTGAAGCATAAAAGTGCTGGCTGTGCGCTCAGGAGTGTTTGCATGAACACCAACACCCCGTTTCTATGACAACAGTCTGTTGAGAACGGTCGCTGTATGACCAACACTGCTCCATTACTTTTTATTGTTTCTATGTTTTATACTTGAGATCGTTTTATACCCGATCAGACACGGAGCGAGGAGGATGAAGACACGATCCTTAGGCGGTAAAACTACGGGTAATATCATACATTTGGAAAAGAGCGCCGGTGTCACCAAAAGCTCAAAAGCTGAAAGATTTTCATCTTGAGCGCTCGATTTTTTTTCTCCAGGTGGTTGCTTTCTGCTGCAAACCATCTCTACTTATTGAAAACAACTGAAAAAAAACACTGGCACTCAGAAAGAAACGCTAGGTGGACACGGGGGTTAACACATATTTAGTAATATTGGAATTAATCACAATACCAGACTTTTAAACTTTGAAATCATTCTCATAAAAGTTAAACAATATCAATACAAGTTTGATTCCACAGCAACAAAAATAAAAGGCTTAGGCCGCAGTAATCGGTTAATTAGTTACATTTGATTTAATTATTTAAATTATATTATAATACATTTAAATATTTCAGGTGAGCTCCTGCAGACTGTCTAAGTTGCACAAAAATGTTGGCAAAGTTGGGATATTTCTGTGCATTCTTGCAGTCCGACGCTCAAATCTCAACATGGCCAATGCAATTTTTGAAGGGTTCATTTTACTCTTACAAGCCAGTGTAATGAAATGTAAAAGCTTCAGTACTTTTGATCACAATACCCATCTTTTAAAGGCTCCAGGTGTTATGGAGGTGTGGTTGTAGTAAGATCTCGGGGTTGACTGAGGCTGGGGTGGAGGGGTAAACCTCTGTGTGCTCTTCAGGAGGGAGGGGTGTGTGTGTGTGTGTGTGTGTGTGTGTGTGTGTGTGTGTGTGTGTGTGTTTGTGTTTGTGTTTCACTCAGTGTGTGTGCGTGTAAGAGCTGCACACTCTCAGATGTGAGGCATGTTTATGGAGAAGACGCAGCTCTGACACTCTTCACTTTTTCTCCTCTCAGTGTCTGCAGATTGGTTCCTTAAACGTAGTGAGTTTTTGTTGTGGTTATAAATGTCGCCTCGATGTGGAAACCAGCAGGAATATCAGCTCTGACGCTTCTTCTGCACTGCTGTATCCATGTAAGCCTTATTTCACATTTAATCATTTTTATTGAGTAACTTCAAGTGTTGGGGCAGAACTGTAAAAGTTTATTTACACCAAAATGTCCATGCATGTATTTCCTCTCCATATTGCATGTATTTGTCTCTGTACAGTGTATCTCCAGCTCTCTGTTTGTGTCTGCAGACTGAAGCTGTTCCTCCAGAGTGTGACCCAAACTACATCTTACTCCAGGATGAAGTTTCCTGTTTTGAGCTGCTCAGAAACAACCGGAGCTCCTCCAGCTCAGGAACACAGGGTGAGGTTTATACTCAGACTTATTACTGATGTTTACCGCCCTAAAGCGACTCCTGTACAACTAAAATATCACAACGTAAAGATGATCACTCAGGAAGCATCTTCGTGTGTGAAGTTACCTTTTATCAGTTTTATCAAACGTAAGAAAGCCAAGCAGATATGCTCATTTATATTTTATCTAACTCAGTTTTCCCGTCATATAGTGAACATTTCCTTTATTTTCTGAAATCCCAACAAATCTGTCTCTTTATCTCACCATAACGAAGCTGGTTTCCCCGAGATAATGACTTAAATTCTTGAGATCTTTTAAAACGAAGGCAGGTAAAACCCATCCTTATCCTGAGATAACGAGATAAAGAGGTGAAGATTTCAAGAAAACAACTGAAATTGAATTTGTTTTCATAGTAAAACTCAGTCAAATTAAATGTATGGACGTACGTTACAAGATACCAGAAGTATGTTTGCAGCAGAAATTCCCCTCAGGGATTAATAAAGTATGTCAATTAATTTAATTAAAACGCCATTAAGAGATCTGTTTCAGGGTTAAAACCCATGTGTTCAGCTTGAAGATTTGTTTAGTCCAGGAGGTCTAAAAAAAGAGTGACAGAAAAAAAACGCTTTAATTCATTAAACGTGTTGAGCAGAGAGGAAATGTCCCGTACCTTCAGCCATCATGGAGCAGGTAATATCATGATCTGTGAGCTGATCACATTTACAGCCCAGAATAAACCCTTGTGTTGTTCTGCTTCAGAGCACAGAGCTGGACTAGAATCTCATTAAAGAGACGGATGGTTCAGACGATCAGGTCAGACACGAGGTGTCGGGTCAAAACTGATCAGAGACTCATATTACTTCATGTCGTATAATAGGGAGTGATTTTAATCTGTTATGTTTCTTTTTTTAAATCACAAAAACTGTCCTGATTTGCTCTTGTTTTGTTTTGTATTTTGTTTACTTCTACTGGCCTCCCAAAGCAGATGCCTGCCTTGCCTATAGATTTAGAGGATTACAGTGAAGGAACACGAGGAGGGTGAAATGACAAAATAAAACAGAAAGTTAAATAAAAACACTTAAATAAACTAAATACAAAACTAACAATATTCTGTTATTGCAAATATTCTGATAGATTCTATTAAATAAAATCTAAATATAATCTTCTAAAAGGTCACATATTATGCAAACTGCTCTTCACCATGTTTTTCTAACTCTAATATGTGTTTCTAGTCTGTATAAAAATCCCCCAGTTATGAGTTAAGTCCATCCTCTCCATCTTTTACCTGCTCCACTTTTCAGAAAATGTGTGCTCAAAAAGGCCATTTGGAGATTTTCCCTTCATGACATCACAAAGGGCAGTAACCCCTCCCCCAGGTGGGTGACACTCCCACAGCTCGGTGTTTGTTCTGCCCTCTGAGTCTGCCTTCTGACCGTAAACAATAGGACATGGAGCGAGAAAGCCCGAGACACTCAAGCCCTTCCAGAGAGGGGGCTTGGTCAGACACAGCTCATTTATATTTAAAGGTACAGACACAGAAACAGCCTGTTCTGAGCAGGGCTGAAATAGAGGGGTTTATAGGCATGATCAAATACAGGATCAGGGTGGATTTAAAACAAGAAACTTCACATGTTTTGGGGAGCTCTGAGACTTATTTAAACATGTTTAACAGGAGGATAAGATGTGACATTTAAATACTTACACTTTTCTCTCCACAGCCAGTACAAACACTGCCTCTGACTTTACAGAAAAACATTTTTTTATTCCCTTGGTCGTGAGAATAATAAAAATCTCTCTGACAGGCTGCAGGGGCTGGTGGGATCATCTGAACTGTTGGCCTCACGCTGCAGTCGGAGACATCGTGTCTCAACCATGTCCCAGGTTTTTACACACCACAGGTGAGTCACAGAGACACGCCCACTTCCTGTTTTTTGTCCCACCTGGATGTTACAGATCAAGAGATGGGTATGTTGATTTTTTTAACACTGAAGGGGCTAATTTGATATCTTGCAAATTTGATGACGTCGACTTCAGGAGCCAGAGGAAGGATTCATGTTCTCACCTGAGCGACCAAACGTCTCTGACTTCTTCATAAGTTTGCTTTAACATCAGATTCAGTAACATAATGGGCTTGATTTGAATATATGTCATCATTTTGGCTTTGACAAGATATCATTTAATTTCTCTTCATATCGAGCAAGTAATTTCTTCTAACGGTGTACACACTACTAGGTAAATTATTTCTAGTAGAGTAATTCAGCTTCCTCAAATATCCTCAGTATGTGTAATATGTTTAACTGATATGTAATTAATATTATGCATTACGCTTGTGTGCAGGTCGAGTGTTCAGAAACTGTACAGATGGTGGATGGTCGGAGCCTTTCCCTCCACATGATGAAGCCTGCGAGTACGGATTCAACCACAGCTTACCTGCAGAGGTATGAAGAACCTTAATTCTCTTCTCTAACTTCATCTGACTGACCTCGAGATGTTTGCTTACCTGTAACAAATCATCTATTCCTTCATCATTTTAAAGACTAATATTTACATTGTTCATGTATGAAGGCTAAGTTATTCAGGAAAACAGTATCTCGGAATGATACACATTTGTTGATGCTTAAAGGAGTAATATGTAACTCTGACTCTTAGTGTTCCAAATGGGTACTGCAGTCCAATTCCAAAACATTGCAGAGAGCTGTCTCCCCCCGCCCCCTTCTCTCTAGAGTTGATGCTCACGCAGGTTGCCATGTGGTGGACACTGAAGCTTCAGTGTTTAGCCAGCTCTGCATCGGTCTGTAAACCTTTCTGCGTTCTAACCTCTCTCCATTTTTCAAAAGCATCTCCAATATTGATCCTAGTTTGAGCACGTTTCTGCTCGTGGAGCTTATTAGAAACATGCAGAGGCTTTTTAAGTCGGGTACAATCACTTCTATCTGAACCAGTTCTCTTGCCCACTTCCATCGCTGCAACACCTGCTGGTTTGACCTGATAACTGCTCTCATATCTGGTAAACTGAGGGGCGTCCAAAACAGCCGTGTGGGGGTGCCTTAAAACCGCCTATCCAAAAAATCCAGAGCATTCAGGACCAGAATCTAAAGTTAGAAGGATGACATACTGGCTGCTGCATTGTTGTCAGAGAAGCCAGCACTTCAACATAGCATGTTTCTTTAATGTCTGATCATATAGTAAGGTCATTTGCAGACTTACAGTATCACACAGGTTTTTCTGTGTTTTTAAATAGTTTTTTCTTAACAATATAGCTCTATGGCAAAGAGGAAGAAGATATATCAGACTTTGAATGTAGTTTTTGTTTGAGATTTGTTGATGATAACAAAACTACTGTAGCCTATAATATCAGATATTTCCCCATACGCAGCAGCGTAACAGAAATCTGTTGGACCCAGGTGCAAATACATATTTTTGGGCCCTTCCCCCCTTCCCCCAAACAGATGCTAGACGATTTATGTCACCATGCAGAAAGAAAAAAAAACATTAAACTGTCATAGAAACCAGACTCTGAACAGCAGCCTGAGCCTCTCATTTGTCCACGCTGATCTAACAGCCTGCATCAAACCACCTCAGCATGGTTTAATTAAGCTACACTTGTGCACTCATTACTTCGTTATTCATCATCAACGGCTCGGCGGCTATTAGACACACAGTTCAGGTCCAACATATGAGAGGTAACACATCATTATGTTTATTCACTGTTCTCTGATGTCAGTCAGAGCTGATGTGACTAGAAAGCATTAACGTGTGAAGGGGTTTTTCCCTTTATATCTGTAGTGTTGTTTGGTAGACTTATTGTCTTTTCCAAATTGTCCGAGACATCACAGACTAGTTTAGGTCAGTATGACCTTGACGTCAATAATGTCTTTTTGATATATAGCAAAGCATTGGGAGAGTTTGGGAGAATTGGCATAGCAGGGACACAGCATCAGACATGTTCTGCTACTCCATATCTCAGATCCGGAGTATTCTTGTAGGTATAAACTTTCTTCAACTTAAGCTATATGAGTCTCCTGAATCGTTTATTTGTGTGAAGTCAAGTTCTTACTAATTTCCTCAACAGGCAGGAGCACGATGTTTTTCTTAACTGACAGTTCCTACTTAAAGAGCCCAGAAGGTGCTCGCTTACCAGCAGTAATAATATTGCATCAACTAACAGTGATTATGTCCACCCCCCCCTCCCCAGGGACGATTCTAGAGTCTGGTGGGACCCTGGGTGAAAATCGTTGGGGGCGCCTCCAACCAGCGTTCATCACCATCACGTCTTCCAGTCTCCCGATGATTACTCCTCCTTTATAGAAGGATGTTTCCTCTTCATCTTTATTTGTTGACATTCATTGACAAACTTTGGTTTACACAGCAACCCAGGTCAAAGAGAGCGAGTGCTGTCAGATGGGGCCCCCTTTGGGAGGTTTCCTACTGTCATTGCAAAATTTGTACATTTTGGGGAACTGCTTTGGTTTAACTTTGTCAGCCCTCATGAGCCCCCTATTGTTCTGGGGCCCCAAGCAGTTGTTTGCCTCCGTTGGTAGTTATACCATCGTCACCAAGTGAAAATATTCTCCAGCTCTGTTAGGGTGAGGCTTAAATCGTCTCTTCACCTGATCTTTGACCTTCATACAAACTGTGTCTCATTCCCACAGTCCTGTTTGTGTTTCAGAAGAGGATCTAAGTGTGTGAACCATGCACTAACAGCAGAGCTCTGGTTTCTGTCAGCTGGGAGAACTTCCTGTTGGAGGATAGCAGAGCTTCACTGAGTTGATTTAAGACACAAACAGAGACAGGGACTGGGTCTAGTAGATGCATTCTGTCTCTCTTACTTCTTATTTTTAGGATCAGAGGTTTACAGAAACATGTGTTAGTAGGTAAAGATCATTTGTATTCCCTTCCGAAACGGTCACAATCTGAGGAGGATGTTTCTTATTTTTAGTCGTCTTAAATCAGAAAAAC
This sequence comes from Labrus bergylta, assembly GCF_963930695.1. NCBI lineage: Eukaryota > Metazoa > Chordata > Actinopteri > Labriformes > Labridae > Labrus > Labrus bergylta. Next base: position 11,065,516 of record NC_089207.1, read on the forward strand.
ACACACACATTATTAACCCTTCCTCTGCTCTGCTCTCTGTGTGTTTGAACGTCCTGTCCAGGTGTACCAGCCTCAGCGTTACTTCCTGTTTGTGAGGATCATGTACTCTGTGGGATACGCCATTTCACTCGCCTCACTCTCCATCGCTGTGGCCATCCTCTGTCTCTTCAGGTCAGAGAGCATCTTGATATGACACCGGATATTTTGTTTTCTAGAGAGAATTAAGAACTAATAACCACCATCATCATGCATCTCTTTATATATCATAAGTTACTTTACTAAGCACTTATGGATTTTAATTCCCTATAAAGAAACACATGGGAATTAATCCGCAATAGAAAATAGTCCCAATGAATGCGGGGCCAGCTCCTTCTGTTAGTTGCTCTAACACAAAATATAGAAGTAGAAATTTTGTGTATTAGAGCAACTGTAACGACTAGTATTTGACTCTCCCTGCAACCAAATTTACCTACAGGTACAAATAAAGTAACCTGAACATGAACATGATACGCGCTCATTGTTGCTAGGTTATGAAAGTTAACTTCCCCTTCCCTCAGTAATATCAGTTAGATAGCTCAGTGTGGATAATATTTACCGGTACTCAGCAAGACAACATGAGAGGAATGTAAAGACATAAAGCAGCAGCTCAAAACCTGGAAAATGTTGATCTTTGAAATGACGAGTCAGATTAGTTTCTTCTCCGCTGATCTCAGAAGTCCCGCCCCTTCTTGATTTTGTTTGATCAGTGAGGGAGAAGTGACACGCTGTTCCAGAAGTTTAACTTTTTTTCAACTTAGAGTGTTGTGAGCGCAGTGACTAAAAGACACTGAGCGCTGAAAACGCTGAACTGCATTGGTTTAATTAAAGATGGATGCTGCTAGCACAAAAAAAAAAAAGCCTTAGTGGACAAAGTATGCACTGATTTGTAGTTTTCTCTGTAGATATAAAAGAATAATACAAACAGAATAACACTAGATTTTGATAGAAATCACATCATTCATTTCTCTGCTACAGCTCTGTTAACCATTTGTTCTCCTGTGAGTAAAAGAATCACATACTCAAACTGTGTCTTCTCTCCACCAGGAGGCTCCACTGCACACGTAACTTTGTCCACATCCAGCTCTTCCTCTCCTTCATGCTGCGAGCTTCTCTCATCTTCATCAGAGACTCAGTTCTGTTCTCAACCGATGACCATTTCCACTGTGGCGTCTACCCGGTACTGTCAGCTGTCAGCCTGTATGAGCACTACGACCTGTTTTTAAAATCACCTTCTGCAGACAGACAATTTCAGACACTGGCCCTTTCTGAATTGTCACAGTTCAGTAGGCAGTACGTACTATTCAGTAGGGAGTTTCAGTATACTGAACTTTCTTGGTCATTCAGTGTGCATTTTTTGGGTCCACCTCAGTATACTGAACATTTCAGTATGGATACTAACTTCCGGGTTTCATGCAGTATGGATCGGATGCGTGCTTTCAGGAAATGAATTGTATTTTACCACCCACAATGCTGTGCAAAATTAAACGTAAATCGTCACCTCACGTCACTTCTCCAAATCAAAACAAACGAGCGTGGATTAATTGAATCAATTTTTAATCTAGAGTTAAAGTCCTGTCTGAAATCACTACTTTTAATTTACAACAGAAAATATAACAAATGTCTGCATTATTATAAAACCGTTCTCCCTCTATTTGAATAATGATTTAACTATTTAAATGTGTCTTTATTGGTTTATTTTATATTCTGTATATTACTGTCTTTCATTTGTACTTTTCTTTATGTACTGTATGTTATTTAGTTATTTAAGCTGTCTTTTACTTGATTTACATTGTGATATTGTTTTTTGTTTACCTGACTGTATATGTGCATTACTCTTCTTGAATAAAGCTAAACAAAGCTAAACAAAAAACAAAAACGGGTGGATGCGGACGGGTCGGGAAACGTAAATGACGCCACTTCCATACTGAATGAATCAGAAGAATAGGAACAAATATCTGCCTGCTGTGTGCGCATACTGAATAGTAGGTACTAACAGTATACAGCACGGATAGTAGGTACTGACTACTGCCTACTGAAAGATTGAGTATGTACTTGGCAATTCGGATACAGAAACTGACTTTTTCAGACAGCTGGAAATTCTCTGCCTTCTCTGCCCCCCCCCCCCCCCAAAGTCTCCTGTCTCCTCTGCTGCACCCTCTTGGTGGGCTGTAAAGTTGCTCACTGTCTCATCTGTTCCCCCCTGCAGTTTGGGTAAAAAGTTGCTCATTGTCTCCTCTGCTGCCCCCTGTAGGTTGGCTGTAAAATAGCCACGGCTCTGTCTAACTACAGTATCATGGCGAACTACAGCTGGCTGCTGGCTGAGGGTCACTTCCTGTACAGCCTGCTCAGTGTGTCTCTGTTGTCCTCGAGGAGACGTCTGTGGTGTTACATCGCCCTCTGCTGGGGTGATTTCCGTCTTTTTAATCACATCTCTTACTTGATTGTCTTATTCTCTGCACATCACATACTGTTATTTATTTAACCTTTGTTTAAGGACAGTTAGAAGGCATAATAAATGTTTATGTCTGTTTCTCGAAGGTTCTCCGATGATCATTCTGATTGGATGGAGTAGTGCGAGGTACCTCCATGAAGATGAGGGGTAGGCTCAGTTATAATTTATTTACATCACAAACACTGTATGACCAAGAATCAAAAATAAGCCTTTAGAATTGTAATTACATTTTTATTTTCTGGATATATAGCCCTCTTTTCTCCTGAGAGCTCATCTATCAATCTGGTTTTCACAGTCCTGTTTCTTAGTGCTGACTTTATGTCATACTGTTTAGAGTGTGGAGCAGATTTTATAGTTCAGAGTTTTGCCACATCTGGCCTGTGGACAGGGGTTTCAGTAAGCATAACATAGTTGTAAGAATGAACCTCTTAGGATGCTGCAATGTACACAGGTTAAGCAGCAGATTTGTCAGAAATATGACAGAATACAATTAAAGAAAAAAAAGTAGTTGCCTACTTAAATAAATACTTAGTGTGTCCGTATATTCTGTCATGTAATCTGTCATATAAAGTCATGTTGAGTGCTGACTTGTATCTCTGTCTGATTTTGTGTTTTATTTTTATTTTGCAGCTGTTGGGAGACGAGGAGGATCAGGTGGATCTGGTGGATCCTCAGACTACCTGTACTCTTCTTCATCACTGTGTGTACCTTTAGACTTAAACATCCAGTAACATGTGGATTAAATACAACACTGTGATGCAGCACAGTCTGAACCTCTTATTATGATCTTTACCTTTATAACATAATAATATTGATTTAATATGGTGCTGTATTTCAGATTAAGTACTCTCTATTTGTTCTCCAGGTGAACCTGTCCTTCTTTCTGTGTATAATAAGAATCCTGGTGTCTAAACTGAGGACTCAGGACATGCCGGGCAGCGAGTTCAACCACTACAGGTGAGACACAATTATGTAGTCATTTATTTATGTGTGTGTATTTAGGCAGATTCATTCATTCATTTTGCAGGTACATGTATACATATTTACATGTATTCTTTAATTCATCAGTAGATTGGAACTGAACAGGTTCAAATGAGCCATAAATTGTACAATCGTATTTGTTATTATTTTTTCCTAAACTGTCCTCACCCTGTCATTGTGTTCTTGTTTTATCACGTTAGTACTGTAATGTTATGTGTTTGGATGAAAGCTGTATATTGATTGTTGTTTATGTTAATGAGTGTTATGTTGGTTTTATGTTGTAAGATGACACAGTCACTGTAATGTTTGTTGTGGACCCCCGAAGAATAGTTGCAGCTAATGGGGATCCTAATAAACTAAACTAAACAACATCGTTGTTTATCTATTTACATTTTTATTTTAATCTCTATTTTATCAGGGATGTAAAATATAAAATAACAATAATACATTAGAATTTTGAATCTGAGTATGATGAGATGAGAACAGAGTTTGTTAGTGGTTGTAGGCGATGTTGAGGAGGTGAGTTTTTAGGGATTTCTTGAAGGTGGAGGTTTGTGTCAGCAGTCCTGGGAGTGTGCTGTTGGAGGAGCTCAGACAGGTTGTGGAGGGTTTTATAGATGATCTTCTATAATATATTTTACAAAGGTTTCCTGGCTGAAACAGCAGTAATAAAAAGTTCCACATGAAGAGATTACATCAAACTATTATTTAGCAGCTTTCAGCGATAAAGTATGTCCCTTTGCTGGTGTACTGTTCTTCAAATTCTTTAAATCATCCAAACTTATAAAACAAGGTTAACGTTGACTTTAAACCCTCAGCACAACGGAGCCAAAACATTTAAATATCTTAAAGAGACAGAGAGTCGGCTAAATCACCCAAATGAGGTTGTGCAGAAGTTCGAGGCCATGTGGTTAAACTGATACGATCTAAATATAACTCTAATTCAGGAAGCAGTGATGTCTGCAGCTGTTTAGACGATATACCTGAAGTGTTGTCAGCAGATATAATCCAGACGCTGGAATAAACTCTCTACCAGCCATTAATAATGATTATTGTTGTTCCAACAGGAAACTGTTCAAGTCGTCATTCCTGCTCGTGTCTCTGTTCGGGTTACACTACGTCCTGTTTGCTTTCCTCCCTCACAAACTCAGCGACTCCTCATACAAAGTGTGGACCTTCATCGAGCTCGCCTTCGCCTCCTCTCAGGTACAAACACGCTGACTGTGATCTAAATATAGAGGCTGTAGTTCAGACATGCAGGCTGTAAATTAATCCATTTATTGATGTTAATACACTGACTCTGTGTGTGTGTGTGTGTGTGTGTGTGTCTGTGTGTGTGTGTGTGTGTGTGTGTGTGTGTGTGTATGTGTGTGTGTGTGTGTGTGTGTAACACCTGATTTGTGCATGTGTTTGTGTTTTTGTGTGTAATATACCTGATGTGTGTGCGTGTTTGTGTGTTTGTGTGTAACACCTGATGTTTGCGTGTTTGTGTGTGTGTAATACCTGATGTGTGTGTATTTGTGTGTAACATACTTGATTTGTGTGTGTGTGTGTGTCTGTAATGCCTGGTGTGTGTGCGTGTGTGTGTGTGTGTGTGTGTGTGTGTGTGTTTCAGGGCTTTGTTGTAGCTCTTCTGTACTGCTTCCTGAATGCAGAAGTAAGAATTGATTTTTCCTTGTGACAAAATAAAAATATACTCCTTCATTAACTGTCTTCTGATGCTACAGTTACCTTCACTCAGAGTCATACGTAATGACATCACGTCTCTGATGGTGCAGGTGCAGAACGAGCTCCAGAGGAGGTGGAGGAGGTGGAGGCAGAAGCAGACCCTGCAGGTGGAGACCAGGAGACCCCGTAGCTCCCTGAGTCACAGTGGAGGAGCTCTAACTAATGTCTCTATGCTCACTAAAACCTCAACCACACCAGAGTCCGACCAGGTGTAAGAGGAACCACACCACGTGCAGAAATCTTCTGGCCGCATCCAGCCCCATTTATTTCACATTTCCCCTGAATGTCCACAGCATAATCGATTAATTGATTACCACGGCAACAAATGCCAAAAAAACAACAGTTTTCTGTCCATACAAATGTTGTCATTCGCAGACTGTCGATGCTCCTTTTCCTGATGTAAAATCATCACTTCTTCTTCGTCTGTTTTTTTTCCATTCTTTAACGGTTTCAGCATGAGAGTCCTTCTCACTACCTCTGAGTGGTTGCACACGTTTAGTCAAATTACTTCCATTTATGAACATATCTCAATACTGCTGTTCTACGGTTTTCTTCATTTGTACATTAACCTACTTTATATAGGCCTACACATACCTTAGCATCTTATCACACCTATAAGTATTGTATGTTATTGACTTCCTCGATGCCAAGCTGCGGAGAACTGTTTGCTAACTGTGTAAGTTTTACAGGCATACTTTAAATAACGATGTTAGACGTCACAGCACAGTTAAACTAGAGGTTTGTGTTAAGAGAAGAGTAAGTGGTGTCAGGTTTATCATTTTCTGCTGCTCATGAGTGTTGTGTCGCAGCTGAACACAATAGAACAATAAAGGTTTATTTGAAAAAAGTCAACAGCTGTCAAAGATGTGTACGTTCACTGCCAAAACCCACAGGACAGAAATGTCTCTCATTTCTAAAATGTACTATAAAGAAGTGGACTCGCCTCAAACCTGCAGTCCTGCTAATGGCCAGCAGGGGGTGGAGGGGGGTGGGAGAAAGCCTTGTAGTAGTCAGGACCTCAGTGGAGTTTGGGGAATGTGATTATATGAAACATGATATAAAATACAAGCAGGCCAAAAAGAGGTATTCAAGAGGAATGCTTTAATATTGAAATGACAGGACTTTGCAGATACACAAGGTTGAAAACATGACATCAAATCTGAAAACATGATATTCAATCGGACTTCTGATCACTGCTTCTTCATCAGTTTAATCTCGTAATCACAGTCCAGCACACAGTCCTCTGTGTTTCTGTGTTTAAGGACACTGCTGGTTGTTGTAAGGCGCTTCAGTGTCAGGATGCAAGGGGGGGGGGGGGGGGCATCCAGGTGTTGGCCTTGAAGGGTTATAATTCATAGTTTGATGTTACATTCCATATTTCTTCTTCAACTCGTCGACCAGGAAGATGTACTCGTTCATGGCGTCGTCTTGGCTCTTTCCTGAAAGTTGAAAATGTTATGATAATTAGGAACTTTTAAAGTAATTAGAGAATGTTTAAATATTGTTCATCCCGTTCCTCTCAGATTAACAGCTTTGAATCATGACCGTCAGTATTTAGATAATAGTCAGTAACAGCTGGTTTGCAGAATTAAAGCTTCACATGTTACTGTAAAACTTCTGTCTTTGGGCGCAGGTAGCCTAGTGGTTACTGTGTCCGCCCCCATGCACGGAGGCTATAGCCCTCAACGAATCGACCTGTGGCGCCTTTCCCGCATGTCATTCCCCACTCTCTCCCCAATTTTCGACTCTATCCACTGTCCTTTCTCTACCATAAAGGCAGAAAAAGCCAAAAAATAAATCTTAAAAATAAACAAAAAACATCTGTCTTTATTAATAAATGTGTAGGTCAGTACAAGCATCACATGGTGACTGTTTAAAGAAGTAATCAACCAACAGCGTTTCCCCACAACCTTCCTAAGAAGTGGAGGCTGCAACCCCAAAGCAACCTCATGTTTACAGCATGTGAGCAAGGCCTGACATGAAATATTTGTAAACTACCTGAAATCTTTTAGGGTTTAGGTAAGGACCCAATAAGAAGGTACATGTCTGAAGTCACAATTTAAAACACAAACACAAGTTCAATTGGCTCCACAACTTTTTGTTTCCTTCCAGAATTTATGTTTCCTCTGAATACATGTGATGGGGAGGTTAAAGGAAAACTAAGTGTTTTTATATTTTACTGTTAAATTAAAAAACAGTACCTTTCTGCTTCTCCCAGGCGTCCCATTTAGCTTTCCCAGTGAAGTCAAACATCCCAGGACGAGCTGCAGGAAGACAAATGTAAAACAACATGAGTACAGTTGCAGGAAAAAAGTACATGAACCCTTTGGAATTTCCTAGTTTTCTGATTAAATTGGTCATAAAATGTGTTCTGCTCTTCATCTAAGTCTCAACAATAGACATACACAGTCTGCTTAAACTAATACCCCACAAACAATTATATGTTTCCATGTTTTTGTTAAACACAACATGTAAACAGTCACAGTGCAGGGTGGAAAAAGTATGTGAACCCTTGGATTTAATAACTGGTTGACCCTCCTTTGGCAGCAATAACCTCAACTAAACGTTTCCTGTAGTTGCAGATCAGAAATGCACAACGGTCAGGAGGAATTTTGGACCATTGCTCTTTACAAAACTTTTTCAGTTCAGCAATATTCTTGGGATGTCTGGTGTGAATCACTCTCTCTTTTTTTTTTTTTTAAGATTTATTTTGTGGCTTTTGTGCCTTTAATGTAGAGATAGGACAGTGGATAGAGATGGAAATCAGGGAGAGAGAGTGGGGAATGACATGCAGGAAAGGAGCCACAGGCTGGATCACTGGATCTCTCTTGAGGTCATGCCACAGCATCTCTATCGGGTTGAGGTCAGGACTCTGACTGGGCCACTCCAGAAGGCGTATTTTCTTCTGTTGAAGCCATTCTGTTGTTGATTTACTTCTGTGCTTTGGATCGTTGTCCTGTTGCGTCACCCATCTTCTGTTGAGCTTCAATTGGTGGACAGATGGCCTTAAATTTTCCTGCAAAATGTCTTGATAAACTTGGGAATTCATTTTTCCGTCCATGATAGCAATCTGTCCAGGCCCTGATGCAGCAAAGCCCCAAACCACGATGCCCCCTCCTCCATACTTCACAGCTGGGATGACGTTTTGATGTTGGTGCGTTGTGTAGATTTGTCAACAGAGATGTTAGCATGTGCCAGAGATTTGTGTAAGTTTTTAGCTGACACTCTAGGATTCTTCTTCACCTCGTTGAGCATTCTGCGCTGTGCTCTTGCAGTCATTTTTACAGGAGGCATGGTTCACATCAGGCAATGCTTCTTGAGAGTAGCAAACTCAAAACTGGAGTGTGTTTTTCATAGGGCAGGGCAGCTTTAACCAACACCTCCAATCTCATCTCATTGATTGGACTCCAGGTTGGCTGAGTCCTGACTCCAATTAGCTCTGTGAGAAGTCATTAGCCTCGGGGTTCACATACTTTTTCCACCCTGCACTGTGAATGTTTACATGTTGTGTTCAATAAAAACATATAATTGTGTGTGGGGTATTAGTTTAAGCAGACTGTGTTTGTCTATTGTTGAGACTTAGATGAAGATCAGAACACATCTTATGACCAATTAAATCAGAAAACTAAACAATTTCGAAGGGTTCACATACTTTTTCCTGCAACTGTATGTATTGAAGGTCTGATATATCCAAGAACGCTAATATTCCAAAGAACCGAAATCAGAACATGAAAAATAACTCGCTGTCGAGTTATTTTTAGTAGAACTGCTCTAACCAAAGCTACAGATCCTGCAGACGGTCTCACCTGTGTTGACGTCTCCTACGGTGGCCTGTTTGAACAGAGAGTAAACCTGCAGCATCTCTTCATCGGCTGGCTTCTCCGTCAGCTTCTTCACCTCCTCTGCTGCTGCGTCAAACTTAGCCTGAGGAGGAGAGGATGGATTCAGATTTGAATGACAGATACAGAGGGATTCAAAAGATGTCTAATGTGACACTCAAATGATTCACATGAACTACAGAGGAGGACAGAGGTCAGGACCTGGGCCTCCCTAAGCTAAGCTTGAATTACATAGATGCCTTTTGTTTAACATGATTAGTGTGATGAACTTAACACCACACAGATAGCACACACTGAGCTTCAGTACAGATAACCCTGAAATATTTTCTTTTGTAAGGTTCAATGTCCATTTATGATCATTCTAAAATAATAGAGTCCGGGCCAGCTGATTGCACGTTCAGCTGGCCCGCTCGGGCCAGTTCATATACTGCCTGAAAAAAAAATAGACAGTAACACGTTCTTAATTTCACAGCGCTATCCTGTCATACCGGTGTTTTGTCTGTAATTATTTTAAAAACATTGCGCTTATAACTGCTACAGCATGAATGTATCAAGCGTTCGTGCGCGCGCCTGTGTGTCACAGTTGAAAGGCAGCAGACGGCTTCACTGCTGTCCCTCTCGAATTGTACACTCACACACGGATTTTAGCGCAGGTTCTCTCTAATAAAAAACACATTTGGTAAAACGGTTTTAAGACCATCAGATCCCGACAAAAGCCGGACTTAAATCAGGATTCAAAGGGAAAAAATCACCGGAAGAGTCGAGAGTGTCAGCAGGGCATGGCGAAAACAGAACGGAGAAAAGTTTCAGCCACAGTGACAGACAGCTGGAGCTGGAACACGCTGCAGCTCAATTTCACCTTCAAGTTAAAGACTAGATTCTGGTAAAGATCTCCACAAAGCATCTTAGCCCTTAAGAGAGCTCCTAAAGTAAAGATCTAAGGATGAAGAGTTTCTCACAGAGAAGAAAGAAGGAGAGAAAGGTGATCATAACAATTCCAGCTCTATCACAGCCTCATATTAATATCAGTCAGATTAAGTAGAGTCTTACAGTTACCAGCATGGTGAGTAAACACGAGCTCATAAACATAAGAAAAATACACAATATTTTTATAATTAGTTCTCAATTGATTAAATTAAAGTTGTAATTTACTTTTGCATTAGAATGGTTCAAGATTAAATTGGTGACTGTTATTTTTCATATCAAAAGTAACGTTCCTGGGCCAGCGGCTACAATGGTCGGGCCAGTGACCTTTGAAAACCAGTGGCAATTTCACTTAATGTCAACCCCTAGTTTTATAATAACATGTTAGCTGCTCACCCTTTTACACAGACAAAATAAAACTGTTATTGGACTGCTCTCAGACTGTGAATGTGGAGAAAAACATTGTTTTACTGAAAAAAGGCCTGAAACAAAACATTCTTTGATTCACTTTGACCCCCCCCTTTGCACACATCGAACACCCGCTAGCTGTACCAATCTGTGCCAAGTGGGCCGGGGGGGGGGGGGGGAGGATTAGGTCATGGACCGCAAAGTACCAGTAAAAAGATCTGATTGATGTTTCGGTTCATGCTTAAAACCACCCTACTTTTCTGCTCATTAAAAAAAGAAAAGAAAAGACTGCATATCACAGAGCAGCATGTCTCACTGTGCAAACATTGTGCAAGCTTTGTCAGTGAGGAAACCAAAGAACAGAAAAATGCAATCAGACTCATTAGGAGGAGCAAAGATCAGACTGCAGTGAGGTTGTCACAATGGACAACCTTACGACAGCCTGAGGGATAACGGTTAAGATAAAGGTGACAACAATCTCAGGCAACCAATGTTGGTATTGTTTTTTTAATCACCAAAAAGAGCAGGCAAACTTCTACACACTGTCTGAATTAAAGATAAGATAAGATATACATTATTCATCCCAGCAGGGAAATGTAGGTGTTCCAGCAGCCAGCATGCATACAAACACACAACACAACACAACACATATATACAAACATATCCCACCCATATAAAAAAAACATGAGCCCACAATAATTGTAAAAGTATGTCAAATTTCAGAAAACAAGCTACAGAAAAACCTGGCACCAGTGTGTTAGTGAAGTTAGAGGAGTTTGCCATTTAAGATGGAGACAATCCTCTCCTACACACCTGCTGTCCTACCTAAGAAATAGATATAGTCTCTTGAAGCGTGTTGACACTATTGTTGATCATTTAAATAACAGAAATTCAGACAAAATGTTTAAGAGTGTTTAGATGAAGCTGTAGACACACTGTGTACAGTATTCATATGAGTGTTTAGATGCAGCTGTAGAGACACTTATCATTATTTGTATTATAACTTGTATTTCTCCTCCCTCAGGCTGCCACATGCTGCAGGCAGTAGGTCAAAGGTCAGGGAGGTTATAACAGAATATTAACACTGACTCTCCCACTTGCACTTCACTAACACCTCTTATAGAAGACATAACAAACTCAACTACAAGCAAGCCTTGCTTACTTTTCATTACAGTAACGGTACAAACAACCACGACAGTATTTGTTTAGGTAGGCATGAGCTCACTGGGAGAAACAACATTATGAGGCTAGCTGTCACTTCACCATCGATAGCTAAAACAAGCTAACGGTTCCCTCTATCGATTTCATAACGGAAATTAATCCAGTTTGTGATATCATACATGTTCATAAATAATTGCGAACTCACCTTGAGGTCAGCCATGTTTAGTTCCTGGTTCTTTTTATGCAGCTGTTCGTGTCAGCTCCCTGCAAACAGACTTCCAGCAGGACGGAGAAGAAGAGGAAGAAGAAGGGGCGAAGTCCGCTCAGCCTCCCGTAATGCAGCGAGAGTGGAACAGGGTCAGCCACGCCCACGCCGTTACCCTATTGGCTGTTTGAAAAACTTGACACACAATCACTATCTCTCATTGGTTGGCGTGATAGTTGTAACCAATCACGTCTCAACAACCTAGCTCGGTCATTTTTAATTTTGAGCCGTAGTCGCCTCAGTGAATAATCATAATCGTGGAGTGAAAGAGAGGAAAACAGAGAAAAACATTGGGACATCTGTGAAGGTTTAAATGTTTCTTTAAGTTAGTTTTCTTTTCTTTTTTTTATCCTTATGTATGTGTATAGTGGTAAACTGTCGGTATAGTTTGTTTCATTTATTTTCTGTGGTGTACTGTGATTTGTGCTGTGAACTTTATCTCAATAAAAAAATAATAATCATAATACGCACTTACTGTAAGGGGCTTTTGTCTTATTTAAATTTTAATCATGCTCCTTTCCATGGTTAAAGTCAAAGTCAACTTTATTGTCAATTTAAAAATATGCCAGACATACAGTGCAATCGAAATTTTGTTTGTCTCCGTCCCGCGGTGCAATACAACCAAAATAAGGTAAAATAAGGTAAGGTAAAATAGATCAAATAAAGTAAGGTAAAAATAAGATAAATAATATTTACAGTAATAAATTCTAAATTGTGCAAACGGTACAAAATGGTAAATAGAATAAAATAAAATTTAAAGAAAAAGTAAACTTGTGCAATATGTGCAATGTGCAGTAAACTGATTGTAAAGAACTGAGCTGAGCAGGAGATTTGAGTCAATCTATACAATAGTAATAGATATGTACATGAATCCTCTTATACAGAGGTGGCTTTGGTTTAGATGTAGAGGTGGTCATCTCTCAACCAGAAGGTCAGGGGTTCGATCCCCAGCTCCTGCAGCCACATGTCTGATGTGTCCCAAGACTCTTAACCCCAAGTTGCTCCTGCTGCCTCATCGGCTGCAAATGAATGTGTATGAATGGGATTAGTTAGTTCTGATGGTCTCTTTACACAGCAGCCTCTACCATTAATGTGTTAATGTGTAGGAGTGACTTTTCAGTCTATGGAATTTACAGGTTTCTTCCATTGACTGTAAATATAAAAGGTTTTGTTCATATTTATAAATTATTCCAAAGGGAAATTCCGGAGTAAAACTGAGCACATTTAAACTAATCTTTTTCACGATCAAACCGACTTTTCTGCAGCACATGACCAAAAGTTAACCTCAACATAGTTAAGACATTTGACTTTATTAAAAGCAGTAATAAATAACATATCCAGAGAGACATTAAGAACACTTTATTCAACATATTTTAAAACAATAGTTGAATTCAATCTTTGGTCAGAGCACCAGAAGAATATGTGATGACAAACAGAAATAAAAGGCACACCAGTGTGGTGGAGAATAAGCTTCAGTGTAAAAAACAACCTAACTAATAAAAAAAGAAAAACCCAGAGAAGAAACATGACGGGGCCGTTTTTGTTTTCCTCATTACTCCAGCATGCTTGGCCTCCATCAAAAACAATAATCTTGGCTGTAACTGAACACCCTCAGGGTCACCAAAAGGATGTGGGGTTTGCTTTAAAGAGGCCGTAATCTTCTCCTTTGAAGAAAGCCACTTCTGTTTCATTGGCTGAGAAAAAACAAACACAAGTGTCAGAGTCGACATGGTTAACTCTTTAACTGTTCTTCATTCAGCAGCAGTACACTCTGGATATCAGGCGGATTCATGAAGATGTCACCATTGTTTCAAAAAAAAGATTGTTGGGCACTTTAAACACAAACAGTCTCGCTGATTGATGTCTGAAGTGAGTTTGAGAAAAGACAAAGAACCTTTTATCTAAACTCCTCAAAGAAAGTTTGGAAACATTATTTCGGTCAATTATTTCGCCCCTTTAATAATACTAAGTGGTGTTGTGTTATATATTTATTCATTTTACAGTGCAAAATGAATAAAGTTTAAAAATGGCCAATATGTGTTAGGAGCATATTGAAGGGGATTTTGGCACATTGTTTTTGGGCGCTACCGACACGTTTAGCTGTGTTGCTCATTCCACGAATGCACAATCCTTACAAATTATACCTTGTTGTAAAGGTGACTAATCAGGCTTTCCAACGATATAAAAAACAACACCAATTAGTGTTATTAAAGGGTCAAAATAATTGACCGAAATAACGTTTTCCAAACTTTCTTTGAGGAGTTTATTTACAGTTATAAATAAACTCTTACCCACGCCAGCTTCTCTAAGGGTTAGACCGTCTCTGAGAATGAGCTTTTCATCGTCGTCTAAACTCATCACCAACTCATTCGTCTGGGAAAGAAACAAAACAACAGAAAAAGTTTTGACTTAAAGGAGCAATCTGTCACCCGGACACCTAGTGTTTAAAATGGGTACTGCAGTCCAAATTCAAAACATTGTAGAGAGCTGTCTCCCTCCTCTCTAGAGTCGATGTGCAGGTTGCCATGTGGTGGACACTGAAGCTTCAGTGTTTAGCCAGCTCGGCATCGGTCTGTAAACCTTTCTGCGTTCTAACCTCTCTCCATTTTTCAAAAGCATCTCCAATATTGATCCTAGTTTGAGCACGTTTCTGCTCGTGGATGGGTACAATCTCTTCTATCTGAACCAGTTCTCTTGCCCGCTTGCCCGTTTGACCTGATAACTGGTCTCATATCTGGCAAACCGAGGGGCGTCCAAAACGGCAGTGTGGGGGTGGTTTAAAACCGCCTACCTTCTCTGGTCCAAACAAATCCAGACCATTCAGGACCAGAATCTAAACTTAGAAGGACATACTGGCTGCTGCTCAGAGATACCAGCACTTCAACATAGCATGTTTCCTCAGGAGACCCCCCCGCCCCCCCTCCCCCCATTGCCGTCTGACAAGAATATCTCCCGCTGTGAGGTGTGTATGTGGACAGCCAGGTCAGGAGAATATCCAGAAGGTCCTCCTGAAATGAAATCGATATTTCCAGGGGTGCAGATGTGAACACAGCTTAAGATATACCTTTGCTCCGTGGGCCTGGTGGACAATCTTCATTGTGTCTGAAAATAGAAGAAAATAAAGTCATATAATGTGATACATTATAAAGATTCATGGAGATGCATTTTGATTTGAGATCCTGCAAAGACACAAACAAACATGTAAGCAGTGACAGTCGTCCATCACAACATTAACTAATGTCTGTCTTTCAATGATAACTGGTTAAAACAGTGCAAAATGGACCTGCTTGTTTTGCATCACATTTTTCATGAAATAATGTAAAATCTGAGTCGTCTCGTTCTTGTGAGACGTCACACCCCTGACATCCTCCACCGCCAGGAGTTTTTGTCATTTTTGGAACATTACAGATGTTCTTTATTATGTGGACAGATATCTTGAGTCAATTGTGTTGTTTGTTTTTTTGAGAAAATAGTAGTTTGTATTTGCCTTAACTTCCAAAAGCCCTCGAGAAAGCAAGGCAGAGTCCAGTAACTTCACTTATAAGGCTCTTTGCTTTTGTACTGCAGCATTCCTGGATGCTCAAACTGAGTTAAGGTCTTCTGTCTTTGTTTTGCTGCGGATAAAAGTGAAGTTACTGTTTCACTGCAGTGGAGTTAAGGTGTTATGCCTTTCGTTTTAATATCTGTCATCAAGCACTTCTGACACAGACAGTAGCTTGACCAAGTGTAGCAAAGAAATAGTGTTGTGTTATTTTAACCATGCAACCAAGTGAAATATAGTATCAAATGGAAGTTAATGCCTTTTGCCTTGGCATGACCCATAATTATTGTACAGGCAATGCAAAGGCAGAGTACCTTAGCTTCCAAATAAGGGTCAAAGGTCATGTTTGAGCTAAAGGTTTTTATGAACATTAATAACCTCATTAAAAAGACAAAGAATTGCCACATTTCCAATATTCTGCCTGCAACTCATTTGGCTGGACAACAAAAAGACTTTAAAGTCATTTTTCTCAGTTCTACACTCTGGAGAGTTCAGGTCTTTTGCCTTTTTGTCGGGCAGAGCAGCCGATATAATCAGACAACACAACACAGTACAACTATAAAAACACAGATATGACTTCATGTGGAAAAATCCAGTAACATACCGTAAGCATATTTCCTGAAGGGAGGGGGCAGTGCTGCTCTTGTTGCAATACCTGAAATGAAGACTTTAGTTCATTTAAATTGTCAAAGAAATGTGATCATAAGGCTCGATGATAGAAATAGTATTTATCTATAAAGTAGAGACGGTGTTGATGGACCTCAGGTCAGCAGGTAGCTTGTTCCAGTAAGACCACCTCCAAATCTGAGTAGACTACATCTAACAAACCTCCACCTGATGACCTGAGGGGGGGTCGGGTTGTTTAAACGGTAGACTCACCGTCTTTGACCAGCTGTATGAAGTCCAGCACCGTCTGGTCCAAATCGACTCCGTGAAACACAACCGGTTTAAAGTTTCTGTGCTCGAAGGAGCGGACCAGCCGCACTGTGATGACCGCTTCAGATGAGGCCATGGCCGGCTGAACGTGAGCCCGAGTCCCGCTGCTGGATCCTTGCTGACCCGCCGGATGGTTATAAACTCTAAATACAGTTAATTACGCAGCTTTTTAGTGTCTACGGAGAGCTTCAGTTTGTGTTGTAGTGCTGTATGGATCTAGCATGTGAAGGCCAGACTAGTCGAGTGCAGCGATCCAGTCAAAAGGAGTCGATTTCCGAGCGTTTGGTCGATTTGGTAATACTCATTACCGCCACCTAGTGTGGAGTGCGTAAATACAACTACAGTCTGATATTAGGGTCGTCATAATACCAGAATTTTATTGTAGTTCAAATCAAACATAATCGATATCTGTTTCAATACCACAGCAACAACAATACAAACACTATCTCCCAATATTCGGTAATTTCATGTTTTCTCTGATGCCTGCAGACTCCCTAAATTGTACAGAAACGTTGGCAGTGTTGTCAAAAAACAGGAGTTTGGCTGCAATTTTTGATGGACTCGTTTCTCTCCTACACATCGGTCATATGAAATAAAAGTTGTTCTCTTAAAGCTTTGGTACTTTTTGATGCTATTGATCACTAACAGAGATTGCATTGTTTAGAAACACCACACATCCACCCTCCCCTTTTCATTTTTTATTGACATGAATCTTCGGATGTTGTCTTGGCTCCTTGGGAGAACAAATGCTGCAAATTCCCTTCGTTTGGACGATTTGTTTGGGTGTCCTGACTGTGATGCTCTTGCAGGAACCGTCTGTATCTCTGAACTACTGCTGCAAATTGATTCTTTAAAAATATAATTATAAAAAGCTATTAAAAGGCATTAAGGCCACATTGGATCATGTTTGATCTCTTATTGTCTGTAAGAACATAAAAGTGGCACTGATAAAAGACAGCCCGTCTGTTTTCACTCAAGAGCAAGAGCAGCAGAGTTTAGACTCTCACAGAGAGAAAAGAAACTTCTGGATTTTCCAGATCTTTTTTTCTTCATCTTTAGACGTCACCAAAGTTTTGGGGAGGATCCACCTCAACGGATGGCTCTGGGTTATGTGTGGGTCTGTGTCGCCGGCTCTCCCAACCCCGGCGGATCTTTGTCAGTCTGAACGTCAGACACGGCAGAGCTAAAAGGATCCGTCCCACCAGGACCACACAGGGCAGGACGAGTGACAGCAGAAACACCGGGGGGAGGAAGTACGGGTAGGACGAGGGGTAGAAGGCGAAGTCCCAGCCGAAGAACAGAGTGTGTGTGACGGAGAGAGTTAAAGCAACGTAACCAAGACCTGACTGGAGACACAGAAATACAGATAAAGTGATCTTAATATACATCGTGTTTATTTAAAAACTATTACTTTATCTGCACAAAAGATAGAAGAGGAGGAACATGTCTGACTTGTTAGTTTCAGGTAGCAACCATCTCACCTGAACAAAGGTGAACTCCCTCCAGGTGAGGGCGTTTCCAACAGAGGGCAGTGAGGTGATGGCCAGCAGAGCGAGGACTCCAAATCCCAGAATGCCACTGGACAGGTACAGGTCAGACCTCCACACCTGCTTCTCCACCCAGGAGTTTTCAACACCAGCTTTCATCTACAAGAGATGGAAACATTTTAAATATCAGACATCATAAAAAACACTGTTAGTACACACCTGTTAACTGGCTCACCTGTCTGTAGGCTGCGTTCAGCAGTGTGTACCCTGCAGCCCGCCTCAGGGTCAGACACATGCTGTATACGGCGTGCAGCACAGCACACAGGAAGCTCAGCAGGCCCAGCTGTTTCCTGCTGCACAGCCAGCGGTCCATCCAGAGCGGAAACCTCCGATATTTAGTCCCTCTGACGAGCTGGAGGACGGCCGCAAACACACCTGAACAGCACATTCATCAACGATCATTAATACGAGGTAGTTCATTCATCAAGCCTGGCATGCTTTCCTGCTTGATGAGATGTATGTGATTGATTTTTTAAAACTTGAATATGTTCACTTGGGTTGTCATGACACCAGAATTGCACTCTGAAAAGGGCTGTTGGCAACATTTCTGGAACAGATATAAAGAGATATAAAATTTACTTTTGCATCTTTGAGATGCCAAAAGGACTGAGAAACGTCAGTGTTGGCCGACCTTTGAATTTCAGTGAATTTGAACCTTTTCTTTCTCCGTTTTGGGTCATGGCAGCTTTTGGTAATGCCCTCCATGTGACTTTCAGAACAGATTTTTTTAAATCAAAAATGAACTCTTCCAAGCTCCTCACTTTCCTTCCTGTCTCCTACAAAAAAATATGGTCCAGGCTAAGAAATTCTTGAATTCTTCTTTCTATAACATCAGTTCAGTACCTGGCAGGTAGACGAGAGCGAGTGTTACCAAGGCGACAGACGGCAGCGTCTCGTTCACTGTCACCAGGGGGAGCTGGTAGAAGTTATTCTCTCCTTTGTCCAGGTAAGGCAGCAGGACGTGTCTCATGAAGTTGTATGCATAGAAGAAGAGGAAGAGGAGGAAGGTGGTGAGCATGGGGCCCCCCCATGAGGGGAAGAGGAGGAGGGGGGCTTTCTCGATGTCTCTGGATGCACACAGACCCCCCAAATCCACGGGGCTGAACCCGAGATGACGAGACAGCTGGAGGACCGAGGCTTTCGAGGCGGAGCAGTCACTGCAGATCAACACCTGACAGGTGATAAAAGAGTTTTATGTTCACTGTCTCAGTAATCAAGCTGACAGGGAATACTTGTTATTATGTGGCTGCTACTTAGCTTGTTTTTGTCTTTATTTGCTTCCTCACCTGTCTGCTCCCATCGTGAGCTCCAACCTGCAGCGCCCACGCAGACACCGTGTTGAAGCCCTTCACCACGCTGCTCATCGGGAACAACTCAGCCAGCCTCTCAGCGTTGGACTGCCGCCCTCCACCTCTCAGACTCTTTGCGTTGCTCACATCCACCAGCACCTTCCCCGTCAGCCCGTCCCTCAGACCCAGCAGGGTGTGGTAATGCTCGGGGTAGATTGCGGCGAACACTAGCCTCTCTGCTGCCTCCACCGCTTCCCTCTGGGAGCGAAGCTCCACCCCCTCAGGAAACAGACCCCTGCCAACACCAGCTGGGTCCCTGCTGCCCACGACCACCCTGAACCCACAAGACAGCAGTCGGATGGAGAGGGAGCGGGAGAAGTCTCCAGAGCCGATGATCCCGACCACAGGGCCGCTCAGGGAGAGGGGCGGGGCCGAAGAGTCTGAGGGATCAGAGGGGGTGCTGGACAAAAGGGGGGTCTTCATGTTGCTCTGCATGATGGCCTGATGATGAGGAGGAGGGCTGTTAGATATTAAAGGTCACATATTATAATCATTTTCAACAAGTCTCAGAGCTCCTCAAAACAAGAAAATCCACTCTGATCCTGTATTTGACCATTCCTATAAACCCCTCTATTTCAGCCCTGCTCAGAACAGGCTGTTTCTGTGTCTGTACCTTTAAATGTAAATGAGCTGTGTCTGACCACGCCTCCTCTCTGGAAGGGCTTGGGTGTCTCTGGCTTTCTCGCTCCATGTCCTATTGTTTACAGTGAGAAGGCAGACTCAGAGGGCAGAACAAACACCTAGCTGTGGGAGGGCCACCCACCTGGGGGAGGGGTTACTGCCCTTTGTGATGTCATGAAGGGAAAATCTCCAAACGGCCTGTTTGAGCACACACTTTCTGAAAAGTGGAACAGGCTAAAGACAGAGAGGATGGACTTTTCTCATGATTGGGGGATTTGTAGACAGACTAGAGACACATATTAGTCAGTCCAAACAGTGTTGATTATCTAGCGCCATGTAACCCTACTGTCTGTTAGAGAAACATGGTGAAGTGTAGTTTGCATAATATGCGACCTTTTAGAAGATTATATATTTAATATAATATCAGAATATTTGCAATAACAGAATAGTGTTAGTTTTCTATTTTGTTTATATAAGAGTTTGTATTTCACTTCCTTTTTTATTTTGCCCTTTCACCCTCCTTGTGTTCCTGTTTTCCTTGTGTTCCTGGATTTGACATAAAATGTGAGTTTAAAAGACAAAACATCACACTGTGGGTTCATCCAGATTAAACATGCTCAACAATGTTCACAGTTTTTAATCTTTTATTTTGTATACACAAGTTGTTATCCTGAGAACACAAGATAATAACTTGTTCCTGAAAGATTATTTATTTATGAATTATTGTTCAAACAATATGGTTATCTTGTGCTCAAGTTATTACCTCATGCATACAAGTAATTTTATTGTGCTTACAAAATAATACATTCTGGAAACAGTTATTTTCTTAAGCACACAAGTTATTAACCCTTAATTCTCTTGTGGGAAGAAGTTGTAAATATAATCTTGTGCTTTTAAATGATTATCTTTTGCATTTAAGTCATTAGAGACAGAAATTTGAAGTGTTGTGCAGCAGTTAAAGTCACATTACAAAGCGGGAAAGACAACAAATGTGAAATATTTACAATGTTCAAAAACAAAACAGAGACAACGAGCACTTCACTGACCGTTTCTCTTCAGGGTTTATTCACATGTAGAAATACTGAAGATGTTATGTAGTCATGTTTTGTCCTCCTGTTGTCTGAACGACACTTATTTAACCAGGAGACTCTGCCGGTCACGTGCACGAGAGGCCCCGCCCACTGTTGCATTCAGGGACTCCTGATGAGCTTGGGTATTTCGTCGTTTTAAAGTAATTTGCAGGGGCGATTCTAGAGTCTGGTGGGGCCCTAGGCGACAACCTTTTGGGGGCCCTTCCAACCAGCGTTCATCAACATCACGTCTGCCAGAGTCCCGATGATTGCTACTCCTCCTGTTCTTTTTTTCTCTCCTGAAGACGGATATTTCCTCTTCATCTTTATTTGTTGACTTTCAAAGACAAACTTTGGTTTTCACATCAGTGAGTAGCAGGGCAACGAGAGCGAGTGCTGTCAGATTGGGCCCCCTTAGTGAGGTTTAAATTTGCACATTTTTGGGGCACTGCTTTGGTTTCAGTTTGTCAGCCCTCAGGGACCCCCTACTGGTCTGGGGCCCCACGCAGTTGCTTATACCTTACTTGTTGACAAGTAGCACCTCTGTTTATTTGTTACAGAAGCCCTAAACGGATGTGCAGTAGTACATTTTATTTCACTAATTTTCCTGTGTTAAAGTCCCCCCCACTGTCGAGATCTCAATTTATTTATCTCGTTATCTTGTGATAATAAAAAAACACTGCTTGTGGAAACAAGTTTATTTCAGCAGTTTTCTCAAGATCTTCTAATCTGAACTAATTAATCATGATAAAAAATGTTTTTGAGATCTTTAAAAAACAACTGAATTTTACTCGTTATCACATGAAAACTGAGAAAAAAAATATAGGCTTTAATTTGGATGTAGGCCTATGTCCATTTAGTCTCCCTGAATAATTTCAGACATCGGACCATATCAGAAAACAATAAAATGTAGAAAAAACATAGAACAAGGAACACAACTCAGAGAAATTAACATGTGCACTGATGCTGTATAAAATGAAAAATAAGGCCTTACAGCATTGAGCGCTTATGTAAACCTTAATAATTCCTACAGCACATAAATGCAGCACAGCAGGCAGCGCTAGATAACAAGACATCCTGCGTTCTGAACCAGCTGATAATAAAACAGTTTATAACAGTGACAGACTCTGAGCTCACAGACAGATAACACAAAGGACATCATGTAGTTTTTGGACACAATGTTTGAAAAGAGAAGTAAAATGATGAAGTATGAGTGATGATTCATGTGTCCACTTGGTGTCGCTGTTCAACTGTACAATATGTACTAGACTGTAGCAGCAGTTTTCCACAGAATCCACCAAATCTAATCAAGACAATCTTAAGTTTCTTACATGGAGTCTGCAAAATGATGACGTTTTTACATTGAAAATAATGATATGCGCTAATGATGATTCAATTAACGACTCCCATTGTCTCACCTGTTTACAGCTTCTGAACATAAAAACATGTTCATGTATTTACTATTATAATTAAAACGTGTAACTTGTACTATTTGTTTCTATTAAATGTCTGATAATGTTTGAGCTTCTGTTTGACCTGTTTCCCCTCTTTGTTGTGATCTTCATTTTCAGTTTTATTCTAAGGTTATTCTGAATTTCCCCCTGGGCCCTCATAAAGTATAATCTGATTCTGATAATAATCTGATCACATCTGTTCGCTTATTAATGAGCGATAAAAACGATTTATACATGTAACATCATACATATAGGACTTTTAAGGTTGACAAGGTTCACTTGTTTTGAGTGAGTAAATGTTAAAATACAAACACTTTAAAGAGTGAAGTTTGATTGAGCTTCTGTCTCCAATTTCTGATTCTGACTCTGATCAAATTGAAGAAAAAATTTTCATAATGAGAAATAAATCATGTTCATTTTCAGCCTTTAATCTCTGGTGTTTTCAAATCATCTTTCATTCTTAACACAGATAGGAAAATAAACACATTTCCTGTTTATGTTGCATCATTTTTTTTATTGTATTGTGCAAATGTGAAAACAGTACAAGATAAGTTAACACTTTATTGTCCGTTTGCACAGACCGTTATTTCAAAAGCAATTCAAATGTGCAAATTTGCATCCGTTTTTTCCCACCATTTCAAACACAATTTTTCAATAATTGTACCAAAGCTGTTCCCATTTTGAGGTTGAAATTAACTTAAAGAGATTCAGAAAAATAAATCTTTGCCTGAAGTGAAACACGGAGATGATGATGAGCAGGTTGAGAGCAACGATGAGCAGAGAAGTGGAAGGAAACAATACAAGAAGAAACAAATTTTCCACCAAGCTGGTTGTGGGTTTCTTACAGGACGTGTTGAAAAGATGTGGGAAGCAGAGCTCTGCTCCAACCTCGACCTCCATCTTCTGCAGACAGCTGCAGCTCTGGCAGCTTTCTGGACTAAGCAAAGACATTTAACAGATTCCACTCACTCATTTTTTTTTGTCACTCTCCGTGATTGTTGTAAGAGGTAGCTCCTCCTGCTTTGTGTTGCACATCACCCCCATCATCGTCATCTCTTTTAACTCAATAATTTACCTGTTTACATGTCAAGAAAGATAAAAGAGTGAAATTAATTTAGTAACAAAACACCACTCCGTTTTGTGATGGTCAAACTATTGTCATTGTGACTCAAAATCACTGACTCTGGGGTCTTCTAAGCAAAGCTCAGGTATACAGAACTGTAGTTTGTTAGCTGTGCCAGGTTCAGGTGAGGTTGCTGTCACTTTTATTATCTGCATGGTCTCTTGTTAATTAAGATTGGTGGTTTTGCCGACATATTTTCTTTTTGCATCGCAAAGCTCGCAGATGGCATTTGTCTGATTTAAATCATCACCCCCAGTTTATGTTTCAAACCAGAAGTGTGACAATACATTGGCTTTTAAAGAGGCCTAGTGGTTAGTGCGCACGTCCCATGTACGGAGGCTGTAGTCCTCGAAGTGCGGCCCGTGTTTGAATCCGACCCGTGGCTCCTTGCATGTCATCCCCCACTCTCTCTATCCCTGATATCTGACTTTATCCACTGTCCTGTCTATCCAATACATGCTTTAAAAAGCCAAAAAATAAACAGATTTATTATCCCCCTCTTCCACCTTTTCAAACAGTCCCCTGTGGTCTAAATGAAACATCTGTGCTGTGCTTTGGTCAAAATATAACATGAATCAAGCACCAGAGGACCCTCTATAAACCAGCTCTCTCAGAACGCTCCATTTCGGTGTGTGTGTCTCTTTAAATGCAATGAGCCCCCCCTGAGTTTTCCCGGTAGACATCACTCCTTCACTTACTTACTTACTTACTGCCCTTTATGCCTACTGGCGTGTAGGGCAGCAACAAAGGATCTCCACTCCTGTCTGTTTTGGGCGAGCTTTTGGATAGAACTCCAGGTCTGCTTCATGTCTTTCAGTTCTTTCTCCACTGTTCGACACCAGGTTTCTTTGGGTCGTCCTCTCTTTCGTTTGCCTTCAGGGGTCCAGTGTAGGGCGGTTCTAGGAATGTAATCCTGTTCTTTTCGCATGATGTGTCCAATCCATCTCCACCGCCTTCTTTTTATGATGGTCTCTATACTTTCTTGGTTGGTCCGAACAAGTAATTGCTGGTTGGAGATGGTGTTAGGCCAGAAGATACGTAGGATTTTCTGAGGTTTCTTGTGTGGAATGCCGAGAGCTTGGAAAGGTCTTTCTCTGTCATACTCCAGCATTCCGAGCTGTATAGTAAGGTGGAGAGAACACAGCTCTGGTACAACTTGAGTTTGGTGTTGATGCTGTACTTAGTGGACTTCCACACATTGTTCATCATTCTGAATGTGTTTCTTGCCTTGTTGAGTCGGCTTTTGATGTCATTGCCTGTTCCTCCATCATATCTAACAGTGCTTCCTAGATATGAAAACTCTTCTGTTGTGGGTATATTTACTCCATTTATTTGTATAGGTGGGGGATTTTGTGTGTTTAAGGTCATCACCTCTGTTTTCTTCAGGCTTATGTTCAGTCCTATTTGTTGTGCAAATCTGTTGACACAGGATGTTTTTTTTGCATATGTTGGTGGGTATGGGAAACCAGTGCCAAGTCGTCTGCAAAGTCTAGGTCTTCAAGTGTTGTAAATAGCGTGCATCTGATGCCTCTAGGTTGATCTTTGGGTGTTCTTCGCATCACCCAGTCTATGACGGTATTGAAGAGTAATGCTGACATCACGCATCCTTGCCTCACTCCAGTCTTGACTTCAAAAGTGTGGTTGCTGTTTCCTACTTGACATGTGAAGTTGGTGTAAAAACACTTTATGATGAGGATGATTTCTTGTGGAATCCCATATGCAACGTAGAATGCGTCATAAACTGTCCCTGTGGATGCTGTCAAATGCTTTCTCGAAGTCTACAAAGTTGATATATAGCTGTCTTTGCCATTCTGTGCACTGCTCTATGATGTTGCGCAAAGTGAAAATCTGGTCGGCACACCCTCTTCCTTTCTGAAATCCTGCTTGCTCTCTTCTGAGCTGCTTGTCTATTGCATCTGAAATTCTTTGTATGATGACTTTTGCTAGTATTTTGCTTGGAAGGGTAATTCCACGCCAGTTGTCACAGTTTTTTAGGGAACCTTTCTTGGGGATCTTTACGATTACACCGTTTGACCAATCGTTTGGTATCGTCTTCCCCTCCCATATGGATGTGAAGAGTGGTTTGAGCAGTTTTGCTGGATGTACTTTGAACAGTTCTGCATTCAGGTTGTCTTGCCCGGGGGCTTTTCCATTTTTGAGTGATTTGATGGCTGAAACAATTTATTTTTCTTCTGGTGGTGCAGTGTTAACGTCAAGGGCAGTCTCAGGTTCCTGTATCTCTGCTTCTGCTGTTGGTGGGGGTCTGTTTAGGACCTCGCTGAAGTGTTCTGCCCACCTTGCCTCTACTCTCTTGCTTCTCATCTGTTTTCCACCGCCTATTGTAACTCTTTAATGTCATTTTTCACTGCCAAAGTAGACAAGATTTACCAGCAACTGACTCCTAACATCTCATCTCTCCCAGTCTTCTTACCTCCTCTCTCTCACTCACTTTTAAGTTTCAAACTTCCTTCTGTTGCTGAAATATCTGACCTCATTCAGAAATCAAAACCATCTACCTGTCCATTAGACCCTCTCCCTACTGTCCTAGTAAAAGCTTGCCTACCCCCTCTGTCTTCCCTAATAATGGTCATCATACATTCCTCCCTCACCTCTGGTCTTGTTCCCATTTCTTTCAAGTCAGCTTCAATAACCCCTATACTTAAGAAACCTGCTGCAGACCCAAATGACTTCAATAACTTCCGTCCTATCTCCAATCTATCCTTCCTATCCAAAATTCTTGAAAAAACAGTTGCATCTCAGGTTCACACTCATTTGTCTGACAATAACCTCTATGAACAGTTCCAGTCTGGTTTCCGCCCCCTCCATAGCACAGAGACAGCACTGGTAAAAATCACCAATGACCTCCTCATGGCAGCTGATTCCGGACTTCTAACCATCCTCATCCTCCTTGATCTAAGTGCAGCCTTCGACACCATCTCCCATCACACACTCCTTGACAGACTTGCCTCCATCGGAATCACTGACACACCCCTGCACTGGTTTTCATCCTATCTCTCTGGTCGTACTCAGTTCACTCAACTCGGAACCTTCAAATCCCAACCATTTCCAGTCACCACCGGTGTTCCTCAGGGTTCTGTCCTGGGCCCCCTTCTGTTCATCATCTATCTCCTTCCTCTTGGCCATATCTTCCGTAAGTATAACATTCAGTTCCATTGCTATGCGGATGACACCCAGCTCTATCTGTCCACCAAACCCAACTCCTCCCTCCCGCCCACTTCCCTGATTGATTGCCTGCAAGAAATCAAATCCTGGTTCACCTTCAACTTCCTCAAATTAAACAGTGACAAAACCGAGCTTCTCCTCATCGGCACCAAATCAACAATCTCCAAACTTGACAGTTTTTCTCTGGCTATTGACCACTCCTCAGTTTCCCCTTCCCCTCAGGTTAAGAGTCTGGGTGTCATCCAAGCTCACATCAATAATGTCACCCGGTCTGCTTATTTCCATCTACGTAACATTAATCGCCTCCGCCCGTCCCTCACTCCCAGCAGTACCGCCATCCTTGTCAACACCCTGGTTACATCCCACATTGACTACTGCAACTCCCTTTTCTTTGGTCTCCCTCTCAAGTCCATCCACAAACTTCAACTGGTCCAGAATTCTGCCGCTCGCATCATCACCAGAACGCCCTCTGTTAATCACATCACCCCTGTCCTACAGCAGCTTCATTGGCTCCCGGTTAAACATCGCATCACCTTCAAAATTCTGCTTCTCACCTTCAAGGCCATCCACAACCTCGCTCCGCTTTACATCTCTGAACTCCTGCACATCAACATACCTACCCGCACTCTCAGGTCTTCTTCTTCCATTCAACTCACCACCCGCCCGCCTGTCCACCATGGGGTCCAGGGCCTTCAGCCGCTCTGCCCCCCACCTCTGGAACTCCCTCCCACCACAAATCCGTAATATTGACACTCTCTCCATTTTCAAATCTCATCTCAAAACACATCTTTTTAAACTGGCATATTCAGTCTGATCATTCTCCACCCGTTCTCATTACTCCTTTACATCCTGTACATTTGTGTTTTTTAATGTTAATTTTATCGTTGTGTTGTTACCTTGTTGTTTTTTTATCTCTGCTCTGTAAGGTGACCTTGAGAGTTTTGAAAGGTGCCTTTAAATAAAATGTATTATTATTATTATTATTACTTCTGCCTCTGATGTAAGAGTTCGCCCTTGTTTGTCAGTGATCGGCGTATCTATAGCTCTATGGTACCTACCGCAGACTATTTTGGTAATTTTATAGCCCTTACCTTCCTCTCCCTTGTTTGCTGCTTCTTCTGCCTGGTCTGCAAGACTTTTTATATAATTTCTCTTGTTTTCTCTTGCCATCCTCTTAACTGTTCTGTCGGTTTCCCTATATGGTTGCTTGTATTTCTCTTTAATCCTTTCTGACTTGGCTTCCATTAATTTCTTCTTAAGGGCTCTCCTATCTGCTATGACTTTCCAGGTGTCTGCTGTAATCCACTTTTTTCTGTTCCTTTGCTTTATTCCAAGGCAGACTTCACTGCTATTGGGGTAAGCGGTTTTGATCTGTTCCCATTTCATGTTGGCATCATCAGGTCCTTTTTGTGTGTTGTCACTCGTGTCTGCCAGAGCTTGGAATCTGTTTTTCAGCTGTAGTATAAAAGCGGCCTTCACTTTGGGGTCATGTAATTTCTCCACGTCAAAATGTTGCTGTCCTATTGTCTTCTAACTGGCACTCCTTAATTTTAACTTCAGCACTGCTGTGACTAAGTGATGGTCACTGCCGACATCAGCTCCTCTCCTGACTCTGACGTCCAAGAGTGATCGTCTCCAGGTGCCATTGATCATTAGATGGTCTATCTGGTTCCTGTCTCTTCCATTGGGGGAACACCAGGTGAGTTTGTGGATGTCGCAATGTGGGAATAGGGTACCTCCGATGACAAGGTCATAAGTGGTACATAACTCTAACAGCCTCTCTCCGTTTTCATTCATGATGCCGCAGCCCTCCGTCCCCATGGCCCTGTCATAATTTTGGTTATTGCTGCCTAATTTTGCATTTAAATCACCCATTATTATCTTTATATCATGTTGTGGAGTTTCTTCTAATTCAGCTTGAAGCTGGTCATAGAATATGTTCTTGGTTATTTCATCACTGTCATTTGTTGGTGCATAGCATTGGATGATTGTGATGTTAATGTGTTTCCCCCACAATCTGACTTTCATGAGTCTGCTGTTTACAGGTTTCCATTCCATCAGACATTTCTCCACTCCTTTTCTAAGGACGATGGCTACCCCTTCATGATGTTGGTTGTCATCTCTTCCGGAGTACAGGACGGTCTCTCCTGTGTTGGTTTTGTGTCTGCCTGTTCCTGTCCACCTACTCTCACTTATTCCGAGAATATGCAGGTTGTAATTTCTCATTTCTGCTGTGACTTGAGTGAGTTTACTTGTTTGGTACAAGGTTTGCACATTCCAGAATCCAATTCTGGTCTTGCATTTTGTGTTGAGGGCACCCACCTTCCTGTCAGTAGCTTCCTTAAGGCTTTCACTACTGACATTCATTCTATTTTCTTTCGATAACTCTGGAGGCCCATTGTACACAGTAGTGTTTTTTTCCTTTGTTGCCGTTTCCCTAACAATATTTTTTCTACGGGACTGGGTTGTTAGCCCTGTGTCCAACCCCCAACCTGGAGGACCAATGGATTGCACTTTGTCAGACCTCTATCCCTCGACCTGACCGACTTGGGTGACCAAGTTATGTTTATTCTGAATTTCCCCCTGGGCCCTCATAAAGTATAATCTGATTCTGAAACCACATAAAAAAAATAATGTCTGTAATTTTTTTTGCTTTGTTCCCCTTTGTCATGATGCTTGAATGTATTGTCGGTCGATTCAAAAATATTCCAGAAGAAAACCGACTTTGTGAGATGTGTGATTTGGACGTAGTGGAAACTGAGTCCCATTTTCTTTTGCATTGTACAAAATATTTAAGAGACTTATTGTTTCATGAAGTAGTTTTATACTTTTTCACATAAAAACAGCGCTGCAATCAAAATCACATTTCAGGAGTGACATGAATACATAAATAATGTTAAATAATGTTAGGAGACTGTCCATTAAAAAATGTGAGTGTGCTCAAAGTCCATGTGCAGCCCAGGTCAGGTATATTAGTGATTGGGAATGTGTGGGTTGTAGTTTGGCCTGCTGCTCTACTGTTTGGAAATTGTTCAGCAGCGATATGGAGTGAGGAATGAAAGAGTGTTTATACTTGTTCCTTTTACAGTTTGGCACCCTAAATCGCCTCCCAGAGGGCAGGAGCTGATACTCCTCATGTAGGACATGCAAAGGGTCGGAGGCTATCTTCCAAGCCAGTCTGAGGGTGTGCTTAATGCAGCTCACGAGGAAAGAGTGTTCAATACAACGACCCACCATCTTTGAGCAGATGCCCTGGGGGAGGGTCAAATTGTGCTAGATGTTACAAAAAAACAATGCAAAGTAATCGTAGAGTAGTCGGAGGACAGCAAAGACAAAAAGATATATACTACAAAACACTGAGACATCACTTGACATTGAACCAGCAAAGACTTTACAAAACAATACAAAATACATGAAAAAGGATTAACATTTTAAACAGCTTAAATTTCTATTTCTATTTCTGGTCAGTTTTTATTCACCAATGTGTGTCTTTTCTGCAGAACTTTATGATTCTGAGCTCATCTTTTTGTCCTTTTTTTTGTTTCTTCTACACAATAATGAATGCATTTATTGAAGACTATAAACATGTGGACTTGACAATTGTTTCTGCATTAATTCAGCCCTGCAAAGTGACATAAAGCTGATATATCATGGAGTATGACATTATTTTGTTTGGTTTATGCACTTGTAAAAATGTAAACATGATCCAGGCTGTGATTTATTTTCTGTGACACATGGTCATACAGTGATCTTATCATTGTTGTTTTTTTCTGGGTTGGTGTTTTTGTTTAAAGAGGGGTCAAAACTGTTTGATGCAGAGGTGTCAAAAGTATTCACATTCATTACTCAGATAGAAGTATAGATACTAGGATTTAAATGATTATTGCACATGCCAGAGAGAGAGAGAGAGAGAGAGAGAGAGAGAGAGAGAGAGATGTTGAGCTACAGGAATTATTTATGACAGCCTTTTCCCTCCATAATCACAGCTACACACAGGGATTAAACATAAGAGAAGATATGAATTTTGCTTCCATTCAGTGAAAACCTCTACATGTACTTCTTACTCTTCAGCGACCCCTCAGCCTCTCTACAGCATTTTGGCCTCACGGGAGCCAGGCTGCAGGATCTGCAGAGTCACAATGAGTTTCACTGCTTTTCTAAACCAGGGGTAAAATAAGGCATATATCAAAGGGTTCACGCAAGAGTTAAAGTAGAACAGAAACACCACAAATGATATAAATGCATCACTGAGCACACTGTCCCCTACAAGAGACAAGATGTAGAATGGACAGAAACAAATCAGAAACACTACGACAAGAACACCAAGAGTCCGGGCTGCTTTCAGCTCCGATTTGTTCACAGGGAGAGCGAGTGAGAGCTGGAGGGAGACGGCTGTAACATGAGAGCGCATGGCTCGAGCCTGAGACACCGCCACAACAAACACTCTCATGTACAGGAAAATGATGGCAGAGATGGGAGCTATAAAGGTTACAACAATGTCAATATATAGCATTTGGATGTCATAGACTAACACACACTCTCCGTAGCAGGAACGATACCTGCCCGGTTGACTGATTTCTTCCTTCACTAACAAAGTGTTGAAACAAAACGAGCAGAGCCAGCACAGACAAACACAGACAGTAGCTCTGCTCTGAGTGACCCTGGTGGAGTAATGCAGAGGGTCACAGATAGCAACATAGCGGTCGACAGATATGAGAACCATGTCTCCTACTGAAGTAAATAATATGGTAAATATTAAATAATTCGACAGAGTACACACATGGTCACTAAAAAACCAGCAGGAGGTTTGTAAGAGGATATAATTCGGCATCAGTATGAGGCCCACGAGGAGATCTGACACAGCCAGGGAGAGGAGGAGGATGTTGGTGGGAGTGTGGAGCTGCCTGGAAAGGAAAAAGAAAAGTATCAAACTAGAAGTTATCATATCTAAAAAAAACAACTAAAAGAATCATTCTTATTCCAGTTGTTGAGGTGATTGTGAAATGACCCTATGAGGATCGGGGCAAATGCAATGACATTTAAACAATTAACAAGAGCACACATAAAGTCATCAAAAGACCAGCAGGAGATATTTAAGGGGAGAGAGTGCAGCTGCCTGGAAGAGGAGAAAAGCAAAATCTGATCCAGAAATCATCATTAAATGACAAGACCGTTATTTCAAAAGCAATTCAAATGTGCAAATTTGCATCCGTTTTTTCCCACCATTTCAAACACAATTTTTCAATAATTGTACCAAAGCTGTTCCCATTTTGAGGTTGAAATTAACTTAAAGAGATTCAGAAAAATAAATCTTTGCCTGAAGTGAAACACGGAGATGATGATGAGCAGGTTGAGAGCAACGATGAGCAGAGAAGTGGAAGGAAACAATACAAGAAGAAACAAATTTTCCGCCAAGCTGGTTGTGGGTTTCTTACAGGACGTGTTGAAAAGATGTGGGAAGCAGAGCTCTGCTCCAACCTCGACCTCCATCTTCTGCAGACAGCTGCAGCTCTGGCAGCTTTCTGGACTAAGCAAAGACATTTAACAGATTCCACTCACTCATTTTTTTTTGTCACTCTCCGTGATTGTTGTAAGAGGTAGCTCCTCCTGCTTTGTGTTGCACATCACCCCCATCATCGTCATCTCTTTTAACTCAATAATTTGAGGATAATGACCAAGATGGCGGCGCGAGCGCATCGCGAGGCCCAGCGTCTCTCTCAGATTTGCAATTTTGCAGTAATTTTATTGTTAATTTCGGGTCTGTTCGCACGGAACAGCCTCGCCTTAACATCCTACACCCGACAGGAACTTTTGGATATTGGAATACACCTCCCTGACGATCTAATCAACAATCTTCAACTCATCCCTGAGATCGCCAAAACACCTGAGGCTACGCACTCTACCCGGCCGGGCGGAAGTGCTCGCAGGCGGCGTCAAGACCGTAAACAAAGGCGGGGGAAGCGCGGAGGTATAAGGGCTAAGCTAAAGCTAACACCGCACCGTCTCCCGTTACCCAGCATTTTCCTCACTAATGTGCGGTCTTTGGTGAACAAAATGGACGAGTTACGACTTCGCATCATCCACAGCAAGAGAATTATGGACTGTAATGTCATGATCTTCACGGAAACATGGCTAAACAACGGAGTACCGGACGATGCTATCAAGCTAGCCGGTCGCCACACACACCGAGCAGACAGAACAGCAGAGGACTCCGGTAAGACCAGAGGAGGAGGGCTGTGCATTTATATTAACAAAGCTTGGTGTACAGACTCTGTCATTATTGGGAGACACTGCTCAGCTAACATTGAGTTTCTCATGGTTAAATGTAGACCTTTCTATCATCAAGGGAGCTCAGCTCCACTATTGTAACTGCAGCCTACATACCCCCTGATGCCGATGCAAAAGCTGCTATGAAGGAACTTTACACCGCTATCAATAAACAACAGACTGCTCACCCGGAGGCTGCATTTATAGTTGCAGGTGATTTTAATCACTCAAACTTAAAGACAGTGCTCCCTAAATTTCACCAGCATGTTTCCTGCAATACAAGAGGAAACAAAACTCTGGACCATGTTTACACAAACATCGCAGGAGCCTACACCACGACCCCCCTCCCCCACCTGGGACAGTCAGACCATCTTTCTTTGTTCCTCATCCCCAAGTACTCCCCACTCATCCAACGTGTGAAGCCATCAGTAACAACGATTAAAGTGTGGCCAGCGGGGACAGACTCTGTACTTCAGGACAAGTTCCATCACACAGACTGGAGTATGTTTGCTTCTCAGGCTACCTTGGGCTCTCACACAGACATTGACACCTACACTTCTTCTGTGCTGGATTATATCAATACCACCATCGACAGTGTTACAACATGGAAGCAGATCACCACGTACCCAAATCAGAAGCCATGGATGAACAAGGAGGTGCGTCTCCTGCTGAAGGCCCGCAACACCGCCTTCAGATCAGATGATGCAATGGCCTACAGCGTATCCAGGGCAAACCTGAGGAGGGGCATCATCAAGGCCAAGCACTGCTACAAGCTGAAGGTTGAGGAACACTTCTCCAACTCCGACCCCAGACGCATGTGGCAGGGCATCCAGGCCATCAGTGACTATAAACCCAGAAACTCCACCCCGATAACCACAGATGTATCCTTCCTGAACGAGCTAAATCACTTTTATGCTCGTTTCGATAGAGACAACAGAGAGACGCAGACCACGACCAGACCTCCTGCAGACAACCAGCCCCTTTCACTCACCTCCACAGACGTCCACGCTGCACTGAGCCGGATCAACGCTCGAAAGGCTGCTGGTCCAGACGGCACCCCCGGGCGCGTGCTGAGAGCATGTGCGGAGCAGCTCACTGGGGTTTTTACGGACATCTTCAACCTGTCCCTCGCCCAAGCAGCTGTGCCCGCATGCTTCAAAGCCACCTCCATTGTCCCAGTGCCGAAACACTCCAGCCTGACAGGCCTGAACGACTACCGCCTTGTGGCACTCACACCCATCATAATGAAGTGCTTTGAGCGACTGGTCCTAGCACACCTGAAAAACTGTGCCCTGTGGCACTCACACCCATCATAATGAAGTGCTTTGAGCGACTGGTCCTAGCACACCTGAAAAACTGCCTCCCACCCACACTGGACCCATTCCAGTTTGCCTACCGCAGCAATAGGAGTCTGTGCTCACACATCTGGACAATAACAACACATATGCACGAATGCTGTTTGTTGATTTTAGCTCAGCATTCAACTCTGTCATCCCCTCCAAGTTAAACACTAAACTCGGAGACCTGGGCTTCAACACCTCCCTCCGTCACTGGATAATGGACTTTCTGACCAACAGACCCCAGTATGTTAGGTCAGGACACACCTGCTCCACCACCATCACACTCAACACAGGCGTACCACAGGGCTGTGTGCTAAGCCAATTCCTCTACTCCCTCTTCACCCACGACTGCAGACCTGTACATGGATCCAACACCATCATCAAGTTTGCGGACGATACAGCGGTGATTGGCCTCATCAGCAACAACGATGACACGGCCTACAGGGAGGAGGTACAGCATCTGGCCGCCTGGTGTGCTGACAACAACCTGCTCCTCAACACCAGCAAGACGAAGGAGATCATCGTGGACTTCAGGAGAGAAAGAGGAAGCACGCACAACCCCATTCACATCAACGGGATGGCTGTTGAACGTGTCTCCAGCTTCAAGTTCCTGGGGACCCACATCACAGAGGACCTCTCCTGGTCCACTAACACCTCCAGTCTGGTTAAGAAGGCTCATCAACGCCTCTTTTTCCTGAGGACACTGAAGAGACACCACCTGTCTTCAGCTGTACTGATGAACTTCTACCGCTGTGTGATCGAGAGCATCCTGACCAGCAGTGTCTCAGTCTGGTACGGAAACTGCTCTGTCGCAGACCGTAAGGCGCTACAGCGGGTGGTAAAAACCGCCCAGCGCATTACAAGGTGTCCACTTCCTGCCATTGAGGATGTCCAAAGAAAACGCTGTCTGCGGCGAGCTCATGGCATCCTTAAAGACTCCTCCCACCCTGCCCACAGACTGTTTACCCTCCTGCCCTCCGGCAGGCGCTTCAGAAGCCTCCGGACCAGAACCAGCAGACTGAGGAACAGCTTTTTCCCCAGAGCTGTCTCTCTACTGAACTCTACCCCCCGAACTCTGAACTCTGTCTCTCTCTCTCTCTCTCTCTCCCTCTCTCTCTCCGCCCCCTGCTGACCCCCCCCCCCCTTTCCCCCGCATATCACCTCACACCCATCATCCCCCCACCACTCCTCCTGGTCACACACACACATCTCTCATCCATCTGTATTATTGTATTATAGTATGTTCATATTATGTCCATATTCTTTATATTATCTGTAAACTAGTATAGCATGCTCACTGCACCTTAATCTGTATATTATAATCCTAAAAATACACTTATTTTGTAGCATTACTTATTTATAGCATTTATTTATATTTATAGCATCCCATTAATCCAGCCATCCAGATATTCCTAATAATTCACTTTTTTTGTCCACATCTGTACATTTTGTAATTACTGTACATAGCACAGACTCTTGCACTTTCTGCTTATTTGCACTTCTGGTGAGATGCCAAACCTCATTTCATTACTCTATACTTGTATCTGTGTAATGACAATAAAGTTGAATCTCATCTCATCTCATCTCATTTACCTGTTTACATGTCAAGAAAGATAAAAGAGTGAAATTAATTTAGTAACAAAACACCACTCTGTTTTGTGATGGTCAAACTATTGTCATTGTGACTCAAAATCACTGACTCTGGGGTCTTCAAAGCAAAGCTCAGGTATACAGAACTGTAGTTTGTTAGCTGTGCCAGGTTCAGGTGAGGTTGCTGTCACTTTTATTATCTGCATGGTCTCTTGTTAATTAAGATTGGTGGTTTTGCCGACATAATTTCTTTTTGCATCGCAAAGCTCGCAGATGGCATTTGTCTGATTTAAATCATCACCCCCAGTTTATGTTTCAAACCAGAAGTGTGACAATACATTGGCTTTTAAAGAGGCCTAGTGGTTAGTGCGCACGTCCCATGTACGGAGGCTGTAGTCCTCGAAGTGCGGCCCGTGTTTGAATCTGACCCGTGGCTCCTTGCATGTCATCCCCCACTCTCTCTATCCCTGATATCTGACTCTATCCACTGTCCTGTCTATCCAATACATGCTTTAAAAAGCCAAAAAATAAACAGATTTATTATCCCCCTCTTCCACCTTTTCAAACAGTCCCCTGTGGTCTAAATGAAACATCTGTGCTGTGCTTTGGTCAAAATATAACATGAATCAAGCACCAGAGGAAGTTTGTGACCCTGTATAAACCAGCTCTCTCAGAACGCTCCTTTTTGGTGTGTGTGTCTCTTTAAATGCAATGAGCCCCCCCTGAGTTTTTCCGGTAGACATCACTCCTTCACTAGTGAGAATAAAATGGCGGACCTGCACAAAATTTTTTGATCTAGTCTGGGGGTGGAGTCCATGGGTGGAGATACCAGGGAGGGGAGGGAATTTATTTTACCAGAATCCTACTGTGATGTCACAAGGAGAGCACATTGGAAACAGAGCACTTGTGTTGTAAGACTTTTGCAGACCACAAACAAAGGACTGGATAGGTTCATTTCACATTTTGTGGGTTAGTAGACACTCAGGTTACCCATATATATGTTCATGAACACTGTAGAAGTGGATTTTTCATTATAAGTACCCTTTAAGGGTAAGGAGTTGCTTTTATGTTTTCCACATTCATTACTCCTGCAGAGGTCAAACAGTGCCATTTACAGGAGTGGAGGTCGTTGTGATTGAGGACATCTGAGGGGAATTAAAGGACGTTTTCAATCAATTTGATGTGTGGATGTGAGGGATGGGGAAATCAAATTATATTTAGGGGAATGTTTCATACCCTTGGTTGGGAGTGCATCATGATGAGCTTTCCTCAAGTAGTTTTCTCCCCTTTATCCTTTAATGAGAGTGGATGAGAAAGGACAAGCATGGGGTTTGGGGGATTAAGGTTCATTAGAACTAAAAAGGTATAAAGGAAAGAAGGTGTTAGGCACTAATCTAGCGCTTGGGCAAAGTTGAGGCAGCATATGGTCAATATTGGAAAGACATCTCTTAGCTTGGATCAATCAGCTGATGAAAGACGAGTTACAACTGTTTACTTCTGAGCTACAGCAGTTTCTACTTACTTTTAGCAGTGGCCTGTAATTGCTGAACTTCAACAGGGTCCTGTGTCCCCTTCCCAAAGAGTTACAGCAGTGTTCAGTTCCTAATTAGCTGTACCAGCGTCCCGTTCCTTCTGAGCTACAGCCTTGTTCTGTATCCTATTGCTTTAGAGCTCCAGAAAAGTCTGTTCCAAATGAGCTACAGCAGTCTCATATACATACAGAGCTGCAAATTCACTCTTGTTCCCGCTTAGCTAAAGCTGATCCCGGTTCCTGGTTTGCAACAGAAGTGAACTTGCTGTTGTCCTGCTTAGTTAAAACAATGCCCTGTTCCTACTGAGCCAGAGCAGCACCCTGTTGTTAGTGGGCCAGAGGGCTATCCTGTTCCTACTGATCTACAGCTGGAGGACCCACAGGTCAGATTTGAACCCAGGCTGCATGCTCTCGAGGACTTAAGCCTTGGGCCATGGGTGCACACATGCACTAACCGCTAGGCTACCAGCGTACTGACAGCTTCCTGTTTTGAATGAGCTACTGCAGTGTCCTGTTCCTTCTGAGCTACAGCGGTATTGGGGTTCTACTGAGCTACGGTTGTGAGATATTATTTAAAACGTTACAAAACCACTTCTGTTCCTGCCGAGGGAATAGACGCTGTGAGGTGCTGCAGTTTGGTGGTAATATTTTCTGTGTTCATCTTATACATATCACACATGGTCATCTGATACCTTTTTGTTATACAAACTTTTGATCAATTACATATCTCACACTGAGAACACACCAGGTCAGATTTCATCTCAAGGAAACAAGATCAATGCTCAGCAACGATTGCATCACATGTTGATGAGCGCTGTGCGCATCCCTTGTTTGCTCAGGCTTGTTTTTCTTCACACCTTTGATTGAGATGACATCATCACCTGACACTGATCCATGCAGGTGTGAACAAACCGTCTTCAGAGGTTCAGCACGCCGCCATTAAATCAGCTAATCCGCTAAAAGAGTCTCATGGGACTTACCTGTGTTTGTATGTTTGTGTTTGTGTTTGTTACGGGTGTACAGGTAACTTTCACAATAAAAGTAAATAATT
This sequence comes from Labrus bergylta, assembly GCF_963930695.1. Classification (NCBI taxonomy): domain Eukaryota; kingdom Metazoa; phylum Chordata; class Actinopteri; order Labriformes; family Labridae; genus Labrus; species Labrus bergylta. The sequence goes on from NC_089207.1 coordinate 11,103,916, forward strand.
AATTGCCACAAACTATTACTTATCTGACCTCAAATTGCTGTAAGATTGTCACAATATTAGAATTTTAAACTTTGATATGATTGATTTGATAGGAAACTCAAATGATGTAGATACCTGTTTTGATACATAGGCAACAACAATAAAAATCCTAGAAACCCAATATTGAATATTTTATTGTTTCAAGTTGTCAAAAATTGCAGACATACTCCTGCACACTGTCAACATGACAATAAGTTAATCTTAAAACTTGAACCTTTTATTGAGTTTTGGCTGTTTGTTTACTGAAAACAACGTTTTGGGTGCCTGAAAACAAAAAGGTTTGAGAATATGTTCAGAGTGCAAACTTTAGAAAACAGAAAATCTTTGCGTCATGTTAACTGCCAATATGCCGTTTTATTCCATTTCATTGAATCTGTAACCTTGTGACCTTGTGACAGGAGCATAATACGGTAAAATAAAATGTAAGAAAAACTAAACTAATCACACCTGTGGGAACGGCGTCACCTGCTGATTCAAGGAAGAGCAGGCAGACGTTTAGAAACATCGAGAGTAGAAAAACAAGAAGAGAAGCATTAAGATGTATAAATAATAAAATCATCAAAAAGGGACCAGTAGTAGTCTAGGAGCTTGAGCATAAAAACAAGTAGGAGCAGGCAGAACAACGTAAAAGCTTTTTTTTAGAAGGTCCTTTTTTTTATGTCTCAAATGTCTGTGGTGCCCTCAGGTGGTCCAGATAGGGCAGCTGTGAAGAGTCGGAGTAGAATACCTAGTCCCCCATAGTTTGCAGCTAAGGCCTGGGAAGATGGAGACAGTTGGTGTTGGTGGATTCTTGTGGCAGTTTAATGGGTGAGTAGGTCCTTGAGGTAGTGTGGGCGCATGGATGGGGCATAGGTTTGATGTATAGTTGAGTGTCATCCGCATAGCTAGAATTCGATGCCGGCTGATGGCGTGGCCGAGGGGGTATGGGCCAAGAAGTGATCCTTGAGGAACCCCACAGGCAACATCCCTCCCAGAGAGATAAGATTTAAACCAGAGTTTGAGAGTTCACTGTATTCTCGCCCAAAGGCCTCTGCCTCTTCAGATCCTGCAGCTGGGCTCCCGTGAGGCCAAAATACAATACTGAATTTGTGGTCCGTGTAATGATGAAGGTGCAACTGCTGCAGCTGCTTATAGGTCACTCTTCATCTATCTGTCCGGACGTTTTTTCCGTGATTGGATCCGAGCGCATTTTGGACACTTCTTCTCCACAAAACAACGTTTGTGAAAGCAGGCCCTGCACACTGTAAAATAAAAAAAGCAATATTAAAAGAGTATTTCTGCACTTTTTATAGTACAACTAGAAATGTTGTGTCTGTTTTTAAGTTTTGTTTCCAACACTGTGGATGAAACGTAGAGTCTTTCCCAAACATGCAGCTCATATTACCATTGTGAAAACCTGCATAATTAAATCCACAAATGTGTATATATTGTAGATTAAAAAATGCTTAACAAGAAACAAAAAATGTAAACACAGATTCACATAGGCCTCACCTTATCTGCATTGTGTACACACTGCTTGCCTCACTAATTTGCCACCATTCATGTGTACTGCTAAGGGGCTAGCAGTTTACACAAATACAACTCTTGATAAAAGCTAATGTTATGATGTTGTTCTCTGTCTGATGTCCTCAAATCTCACGCTTAAGCCTGCGTTTTTTTTTAAAAGCATGAGCTTTTATGATTCACTATTTTGCAGCAACATGCAGATATATGTAGATTTTGTATTTCCTGAATTAAGTCATGGGTGTCATATGACTTGATGTTTATCCAGAGGTTAAAGTATAAACCAAGAAGAGAAATCATTAAATTGTAAAATAATGAGTGCTCAGAACGTACCTGGACAGCGCCTACACATGTCGGTCTGAAAAGGGAAGATGACATCTTTTTCTCTGCAGAACTCACAGACGAAACCTCGGGCCAGACACAGCTGTGTGCGGACAAAGAGAAAAGTTAGATTCTACAGCCAATGCATAAAAAATCATCCTGTTAGTCTCTTATTTTATACTTTAATGGATCTTATTGTATATTTTGTGTAGTGTAGTGTATATTTTCCAGATAGAGTGAAAACAGTGAGGGTTATTCCACTTTTTATCTGACCTGACAGTTTTCTACATGACCGATGGCAGAGTTCAGCACGGCCTGGGCCTGAGACACAAGCTGACCCTTCTTCACTCTCAGCAGGTCGTCCATGGAGAACAGGTGAGGCTGCTCAGTCAGGTGGGCAGGAAGCTGTTCAAACTCTGTCATCACCCTGAGACACACGCACGCACGCACGCACCCACGCACCCACGCACGCACGCACGCACGCACGCACGCACGCACGCACGCACACACACACACACACAGCTCTATTAAGCTTTTACCTCTCTGTGTTGCCCTCTGGTGGTCAGCGAGTATTTCCCAGGTGTCTTTTTTTATTGAGATCTGATTATTATTAATGATGCTGCCACTGTAAATCTTTTGTATTGAATTTGAATTCTTCACAGTAGTTCACACTCTATATAACAGAGTACTCCCTTCATTTCTCCTCATCAAATATTAGGGATGACAATCTTCGCTGCTCTCAAGATTTTACTCCATTAGTATTATCCTGCCTACGATTTGACAGGAATATTTTAATGAACTCCAATAAAGATGATTTGATGTAATACATGTTGTGAATGTTTGTTTTTACCGTTTGGATAATCTGCAGGCCGTCAGCAGCTTCTTGATGCAAAGCAGCTGATCCTGGAGCTCCTGAGGAGAGAAGGAAGGAAGGAAGGAAGGAAGGAAGGAAGGAAGGAAAGATGAAATGAAGGAAGCCGATGAAAGCTCTTGACTGAAGTGACCAAACCTGCACATAACAGCGGCCACACTTATTTGTCCCATGTGACCCATTGCACTGTTAAATAAAAGACAAAGCTATGTTTTCTGGCTTTTTGCTCATCTTCATCATATCTGTAGGGTTTGTAACTTTTTGTCCCAATAAGAAACTTTACTCTGCAGCTGCTGACATTTCGGGATCAGCGCTTTGACTCGTCCATTACTTGACCAGGTGATTCTATGTAGGTGTTTCCACACATGAACACATGAACTCCTGAAACTTCCTGAATGTTTTGGGGTAAACTGCACAAACAGACACATTTTTAAGTTCCCTCTTTATCCTGTTAGCCTCCTTGTAAATGTTTCAGCGTGAAGTCGGGGTGAGCCGCTGTTAGAACACAGCAGGAAATATTCAGGAAGATTCACGACCAGTGAGCGAGCAGCGGCCATAACGTTTCTATCACACATGTAGCATAAATAAAGGAGCAAATACTGTCATCATAGCATCAGACATTGTTGCTTTGTCTGGCACTTTTACCTCAGTTGTTACTTTTATGTCATGTTCTGGCTACTGAGACCCCCCCCCCCCCCCACCCCCACCTCCCCTCTGACAGGGACAGTCTCCCACTTTGTGAACAACTGACTTCAGAGATTTCAGAGGCAGTTCTTTTTTTCTCAATGTCTTTGTGGTCATAACTGAGCGTGTTTCATAAGAACTGTAATGTTATCAATGTGTTTGTCTGCAGACGCCAGAGTATATACACATATCATGAAGAGACAGGGTGACATCTTAAAGGAGTCTGAAGGTCTGACTCACCCTGAACCTGCGGAGCTCCTTCACTCGGCCGTTGAGTTTTTTACCCACGCAGCTCACATCAAACAGCGGCTGAAACCAAACTGAGTCCAGCAGCTGTTTGGAGAAATCACTCACAGGGAACCTATTATTATATTATTTAATAAATTAGAGTATTTTCTAACAGAGTGTAGACGTTCATTTTCTGAGTTTATTTTTTATATTTCAGCTGAAAAGTGCAGTCTTTCTGAATGTTTGTCCGACCTGCTGAAGTCCCAGTGGGTCAGAACCCGAGCAGGAATCACAGCCTCAGAGCCGCTGTGGCAGCAGTCACAGAAGTACCTTCAAATAAAATGACATATTCAACTTTATTCAAACAGGAGAATACATCTTGTCTTGTTCCTCTAAAATTTTCCCATAAATGATGTATATCTTCATTGGTTTTAAATATAGTCTTTTGTTTTGGTGAGGTTATCATCACGCTGCAGAAACAGACTTTGTTAACATTTCCACAGAGAGGAGAAAGAGTGATGGATACGTTTGACTCTTAAAAGACAGCAGGAGGAGATTTTTTATCACAAATCAATACTTAAATGTGAACAGGACAACATCAGCTAAAAGAAGGCGTAAAAAAAGTGTCCACAGGGGGGTGCCAAAATGCACACAAACCAAAAGTTCCTCACAGGAGCTTTAAAATATTGATTTGAACGTGCAGATTTTAACATTTATTGTAGCATCAAAGACTCATTAACATGACAGTAATTCATTTTCTTTATAAATATATAATATTTAAATATTTAATTTGACATACCTGCCCAGGTATTCACAGTACCGCAGTTTCTTTATGTACTCTGGTGGCAGAGAGAGGAGAACCAAGTTAAACAAAAGTATTTTGATGTTGCCGTGTTATCCGTGTCCACAGCCTAATAGAGGAGCACAAACATGACCCTGTGACCCCACCTCCCTCACATGGATAAACTAGCACCATCTTGTGATAACGTCACATTAAATATCCCAGCCTGATAATGTTTTTGGTTGAACAGATTCAGATACAAATAATGACGTCTTTGCAAGACTAACGACCCTTGATCCAGCTGAAATGCGGCCGGACTTCAAAGTCCGTCATACGACTCAAAAACTGGGTCGACAGGACAGCGTCTTCTTTAAAATCAAATACTCACTGTGCTCTAATTCTGTTCCACAACCCGCACAAAGAAAGTTCTGCTGAGCGACAACGTCACTGCGTCTGAAAGAGAGAACACAACCTGTCATATCTATCGATCTATCCATCCATCTATCCATCCATCTACCAATCTATCTATCAGTGGGATGTAGACCTGTGGTTCGGCTGCACCGTGTAGATGATCTGGACTCGAGGTGGAGCCCAGCTCAGACATCCTCTCATCCTCGTCCTCAGTCTGATCTCCTCCGTCAGGCCGCTGCTGACCACCGTCACACATTCTCCACCAGGTAACTATGAATTAAAAAAACAGAGACTGTTTATGTAAAGAAAACCAAGAACATTTAATTGAATACACCTGCCTGCATTCTTTCTTTTGTTCAGCAGGGGGCAAAGGAAAGTCTGTTTCTATAGAAGTAAATGATAGTCCCACTGTTTTATTTTATTTATTTTATTTATTTCCTCCTCTCTAGTTTCAAGTCTTCTTCAATGCAGCGTGATGTTCACTTATTAATTAATCATGGTTCCATTTTAGAGTCAAACAGGGGAGGCGTTAAGGCGGGGCTATCAGCCAGTGATAAGTTACTTTAACAGCGACCTCAAACACGTCTAAACTAACGTTCATTTTTACTTAAGGCCAGGATTGCTTGAAACCTGAGTGATAATAGTTTTATATCTGTTTCAATGTGTCAGCTGTTTGTGATCTGACCTCCAGCAGGGAGCTTCGCAGGCTCTGCCGTCCACGCCTGGGACCGTCTGAAGGAAGCCAGCTCCTCCTGAACTCCAGCACCAGCTGCTGAGCCAGAGCCTGTGCACTGCATTATGGGAAAAAAAGACAAAAAAAGAGTCAGGGATCACTGAATGAGAAACGTCAGGCTACATTGAGTTTGTGAGTGTGTTTGTGTTCACCTACTTTCTGAGAGAATCTCTTTGTGTGGTCAGAGAGTCAGCTCCACAGTCTGAAATAAAACACATTATAACTATCACTATTGTATTATTTTGTATTTTTAGAATAAATATGAGAGCATGAGAGCTCATCTCTCCGTGCAGAGTGAAGGTGAAGACAGCTGCTCTCCACCTTCACTCTGCACGGATGTAATCCATTCAAAGTGAATCGTGGCGTGAGAAGTTCTCTACCTTCAAAGCCGCTGTCATTGGAGAGGACGGAGAAAGTCTTTGGTTGATGTTTAGCCTCTTCATACGCCGCTCCCTCCTCTTCCTCCTGTGTGTGTTTGTGTGTGTGTACGTAGGAGGAGTGTGTGTTTCTATGGGATGTCTGCATGTTTTTATCGGAGTGTGTGTGCGCGAGAATCTCTCGAACAGTGTTTCTGTGGTGTGAGCTCTTTGTCTGCTCGAGAGGTGTTTCATCCTCTGAAGAGCTTGTGTGTTGTTGTGTGCAGATCTGATACTGTGTGTGTTGTTGTGTGCAGGTCGGACACTGTTTGTGTTGTTGTGTGTTCTGGTGTGTGTCCATCATTAAAGTCCACTTCGCTCCCTCCAGCACCTCCAGCACCATGTCCACTACGATAAAATGAGCATTCTCCTGCAAATCGTAATGAAAAAAAAAAAAAAAAAGATATCATCATGATTATCATAAACCTAGTCTCAGTGACGTCATCCTTTGGTTACTGAAGAAGAGTTATGAAGCCCTATGATGGTGGTCGCCATATTGGAAAGGCTGACTGTACCCAACCTTAGATCAATCTAGAAACAGCCAATGAGTCTGAGCTGAGGCGGGGCTTAAAGCTCCTGAGAAACAGCTACTAGTCAACTCCACAAATTAAGCAAATTTATGAAAAACTCTTTGGCTTTATATTTAAAAGCTAAGTTATAAAAAGAGCTATAGAGGCCAAAACTATTTTGTAACTAGGTTGTAAACCTGCTTTTTTTCTGCTCTCAAAGAGGACATTTTAATAAGGGACTTAATGGCGATTGACTCATTTTTGCAGTCGACCTCTAGTGGACACTCGACAAACTGCAGTTTCTTTTGCACATTTGCATTGACTTCATTTTTTAACACCGGAGCTTGCCGCTTCCAGGGTACTTGGAAAACTAACAGAAACTTTATGGGAAAAACAAGACTGTATCTCTAAGCATGTAGTGTACCTTCTCCAGCTCAGTGTGGGTCTTTAAGAGGTCTGCAGAGAATTCTGGGATACCACGGCTCCTTCTCTGTCTGCTGACATGGGCTAGAGAGAGGCCACACACACACACACACACACACACACAAACACACACACACACACACATGCACACACACACACACACACACACACACACACACACACACATACACACACACACACAAACACACACACACATGCACACACATGCAAATAGAGTACAGCCTTAGTGAAATCAACACTGAATCAAATGAACTATTTGCAATTTTTCAAATGCTTTAAATTGGGACTTTGGACGTACATATAAGTCCTTGAAGAATGAAGCTTAAGCTCAAAAGTCAACGTGATTACTGCAGACAGGAGGGGTAAATAAATGCTCTTCATTCATGTGTGTGCACACAAACTTAAGGCCACCCCTGCACAAATCTCTATCATACCTGATGAGTGAGGGGGTTGACATCTGAGGAGGCCCCGCCCTCTGTGCTCCTCAGCCAATCCCTGCTGTCCACTGAAACGAAGGCGAGGTTCATCGCTCAGGTTTGATGAGACAGAAACACAGCGTGAGGAGTGAAGATCCAGATCATCCAAAGTGGTGACCGACGCAGGCTGACACTTATCCAGAGAGTCCGGGCTACAGGAGGTTATTTCATACACATGAAGAATTGTAAAATGTAGATCCACAGATTAAAGCAGGGGACAAAACAAACCCAAAATTGACCCTGAAATCTTCCTGAGTTGCTCGTTCAAACACATATAAGGCAGGAAATGTTTGGAGGAGAGAGTAGGGGATGACGCGCAGCACAGGCACGAGGTTTTGATTCCAACCCACTGCGTGCTACTAAGACCCCTCCTGCTGTCAAGAGGCCTGATTTTAACCAGCTTTTAACCACCTCATTGCGACAACATCAGACGTCTTCTTGAAGATTTTATTTAAAAATATTTCAACTCTGACAGTAACACTTTCTCCTTAAGTCACACGGCCATTTAAACTGAAGGTGTTTGATGTTGTTGGAAGTCTGTCTGCAGCAGTCTGACACTTACGTTTGGACAAAAACTAAAACATGAATGAGTCACAGTTCGTCCTCCCTTCTGATCATTCTGAGGCCCCTTTACGATCAACCATTTCTGTGTTTTAAAGCTGCAGAGGAGGACTTTTCTCTTTTGTTTTTCTTTAATTTCCTAATCAAATGTAAAAGTCATCATCATCATCATTTAACTCAGGCGTCTGCTTGTGTTTACCTCGATGGATTGAAGCTATCTGTGCCTCCTCCTTGCCAGGAGACAGGTCGTTGTCGTCTGGAGATGACCGGACTGCTCCTGCGGAGGAGGAGTAGGACACTTTGGTCCGCTGGATGCCGAGGAGACGAGTCATCCTTGTGTCCTTTCATTCCTTCATCATCAGAGTGACTATTAGACGATCGGTCAATGTCGAGCAAGTCAGAGTCCACCATGGAGTGGTGTGAGAGTGTGAAGGCCGCTTTGTGTGTCCTCTTTGTGACAGTCAGGTGTGTGTGTTGATGTGGAGACACTTCTCTGGTGTCTGCTGGAGTCAGGAGGAGACGTGGGACTGATCCTGAAAAAGCCATAAGATGGTTTTGGAGAGGAATTTCTCCTGAAGAACCTTAAAAGACGAAGAAGAGATTGACCTTTCAGAAAATTGTACATCAGCTGTTTCTATTGCGCACAGATTCATCCAACCTCACGGTGTTTGCTCTACAAACAGACTGAGCGGAAAAGGGAGCATGTTGCATGCAGGCACCTCTGGACATTTTTTAGTATGCACACAAAGAACCTGAGCTTCTTAAAGTTTTTTTTTTATGTGAATCATCTTTACCGGTGCCTCTGTGTGCACAGCAGAATTAACAGCAGTCTGAGGAGTCCCTGAAGCTGCTGTAGAGTGAGTTCTGATGTGCAGCTGTTGGTTTAGAGTCCAGAGGATCTTACCTGTCTCTGCAGGGTCCACATACCAGCTGACATATCGTTGTCTCCTGAGGGAGGATGGCGAGTCCCGGCTGCAGCTTCCCATCTGTGAAGCTGAAGAAGAGAAAAAAAGTTTCCCAACAACGGCAACTTCAGCGCACACTTTCTTCTGCAACAGTTCTTCCTGTGTTACTTAAAATACCAGTAATAATAAACTGTCAAGATGAGATTACCACTTTTAAACTGGCCTGTTTTTTTAAGAGGTTTGAGATTTGTGGATTTGTAGAATTGTAGTTTTCTCAGCTCTGGCGGACTTAGTGACAGCAGATTTGAGAGCTTATCAGGATCCCGATGACGCTTTAAGATCAATAAAAACTCAAAGTCCTAAGTCTGAAGATTCCTCCTCTCATTTACACGAAGGGGCAATACATGCAGTAATTAAACTCTCTCAAACATGGGCATAAATATGGAAGTATGTCAGAGATAATGTTGTAAAAGTGATGTACTAAAAAAATCATTTCAGGTTTATGACTTTGCTGACTGTTTTTGGAGTTGCCAGCTTGTAGAAATCTGAGTTATTACACGATTTTTAAACCCTTCCTGCTCCACCGTGTGAAGCAACTCACTGATTATCTCAGACATTTGGCAGGAAATGCGTTCCTCTGCGTCATTGTGAGTTATAGAGAATTTAAGTTACCAATATTTGCCCTCATGAGAAGTATTTCAAACGCTTTCTTTCGCTGAAGAAGTGTAAATACGTGACCTAAAGACCGCACATGTCCTCCTCCTGCAGGTTGTTTCTGAATCGAGAGGCCTCGTTTTAAACTTCTGCTTTTGGTTTTTAATATCAACATCTGGCAGACTGCCTGCTCGAGGCTGCGCTCTGCAAATCTGACATTTCCATAAAGATGTGAAATTTAACTCTTGATTAGCTGATACAGATGTCAGCTTTGTTAAAGAGGACATATTATCCCCATTTCCCACCTTTTCAAACAGTCCCCTGTGGTCTAAATGAAACATCTGTGCTGCGCTTTGGTCAAAATATAACATGAATCAAGCACCACAAACAAAGGAATGGATGGGTTTATTTCACATTTTGTGGGTCTGTAGACACTCAGGTTATCCAAATATATGTTAAAACACACTGTAGAAGTGGATTTTTCAGACTATGTCCCCTTTAAGATTAAATGACAGGTTTTTTTGTCTTTCTCTGAGAAAATAGATGTTTAAAATCTGATCAAACTTTTTTGTCACGTCACAAACATGATATAAACTCATGAAGACTGGGAATTATAACCTCCGCTCGGTCGTTTTCTTCTCCTGATTAATGTTTTAGAGATTAAATGTAATTCCTGGTCAACCACTGTTCACATTACAAGATAAAAAACCGCTGTATAAAATATCACGCAGACTAAGGTTATCTTGATACCAGATATTTAAACTTTGATATGATTCCAGTAAAATCCACAACAACATTGATACCAGGATGTTGTCAGTGGTTCTGTGATGTTTGATTTGGTATTTTGCAAAACTCTCAATCATAAATCAGAGATTGTATCAATGCAGAACTCGAAGTATCAAAGAGTATCGAAGAAGTGGAAAGTTTGACAACCTCGGTGCTGACGTTATCAGGATACTGATTAGGAAATCTGTCAACAAAGAGAAACTTTAAATTAAACTTTAAACTATGACCCTGCAAACTGCCTTTTTTTTAACAAGTCCCAGATCTTCTGCTGCTGTGATCACTTCTTTAATTCTTCAGATCAGTTTTATTTAACCCTTTCATTATTCACTGGATATACAGCCTTTAATGTTCTCTCTATACTAAGAAAAAATCCAGTTAAACAGATAAGAATGAAAACAAAACAGTCTGTAGTGAAAGAAATTTTATGGAAATAAACCTTGTATGTCATTATTTCTAACATTTACAGACATTAAATCAACAGAAGAATTGATAGACTGAATATAGAGTCTTTAAAAACAGATTGACTTGAAAACAGTTTCACGAGTAGGCATAGAGCTGCTCTGATTGTGCACAATAAAAAACAAAGAACTTTTTTCTGTTTCAGTTCAAATCAAAGTGAGCGGGACCACAGAAGAGAGAGCAGCACTGAATGAGACACAGACATGAAAATAATAAAGAAGTTACTCACCATTTAAGAAACATCCATTAGAGGCTGAAGTGACTGAAAGACATATAAAAGACCTGCAGCAGGAAGCAGCAGGAAGTGCTGCGTGTGATTATTATCACTTCCTCATTTCAACAGAAACATGATGAAAGCTGTCAACTTTCTCCTTAAAAGAAACGCATCATAGTAAGAGTACTGAGTACACTGAAACCAGATCAGAAATGTCCTCAAAAGTAGACATACTGTACAAAAGTCTGAGGCCAATGCTAGCTTTTTTTAGGATTAATATTTCTAAAGAAATAAATGTAAACTGCCGAAACAACAGATATAATGTCAGCCTCAGACTTTTGCCCAGTCAATGGTTTTTGTTCCTCTTCCTCTTTAATCTGAAACTATTTTAATGACGAAAAGTTTCATTTTGCCTCAAGCATGTTTTTATTTTTTTTCAATTTTTAAACATTTTACATAATTCACTAGTCCACTTGGTACTAATAACGTTCTTCTTCTTCCTCTTCTTCTTTTTCTTCTCTCTGTGCATGTTTGCCAAAGAATAAGAGAGCCTGAAGAATAGTTATTTCGAGCAGAGAAGAAACAAGAAGTATAACTCACAACTCAATTCTGGTTTTAGATGTATTACAGGAGAAAAATGTAGCAGAAGTTCAGGCTCTGCAGTGATTTAAGTGCAGACTTCTAAGTAATCCCTGGTCTGTGGAGTTCCCCAAAGTTCCGTCCTCGGCCCAGTCCTTTTTTCCTTGTACCTTGTCCACTTGGCCACAAAATAAACAGCTTCAAAGTGATTTCTTATATCAGTTATGTAGATGACTTCCAATCTAACATTTACTCTCCAAACTGTCTCCAAACTGTCAAATCCACTGAGATGCCTTAGCACCACTAAACATTGGATCACAGTTTAACATTTACAAGGGCCTTTGTAGACTGAAATCAGATTTCATACTGGAAGTGCCTGTTTACACAGAACCAATGCAGCTCAGCACTTTCAGCGCTCAGCATCCAAAGAACAAAAAAAGTCCTTGCCGTCAACTTTCTGCCACTGCGCCCTCAGCCCTCTGTGTATTGGCTTTTACACTCGCTATTTGAACTGAAGTTGTCCCACCCTTGATCCGCCATCGGAGGTTTTAACAGAGGAGTAATGGGGAGAAGACTGTGGAGAAGTTAAATGTACGAGCTGGTGAGGCGGAAAAATGCTGAGTGTGTATTTTGATCTCCTTCTGTGTGCTCACACACCATCCCTCTCATGCTTCCGAAACACCATAATGCAATGTGAATTTACAGACCAAGACACCAATATTACTCCGTCATATATAATGTTACAAACTGCAATCTGAAGAGGGCTAATCTCACTTCTCCCTCACATATTATCCTCCTTTACAACAAGTGTAAATAAGTCTCAGAGCACCCAGAAACATGTCTGTGAAGTTTCTTGTTCTAAATCCACTCTGATCCTGTATTTGATCATGCCTATAAACCCCTCTATTTCAGCCCTGCTCAGAAAAGGCTGTTTCTGTGTCTGTACCTTTAAATGTAAATGTGCTGTGTCTGACCACGCCCCTTCTCTGGAAAGGCTTGGGTGGCTTGGACTTTCTCGCTCCATGTCTTATTGTTTACGGTGAGAAGGCAGACTCAGATGACAGAACAAACACCTAGCTGTGGGAGTGTCACCCACCTGGGGGAGGGGTTACTGCCCTTTGTGATGTCATGAAGGGAAAATCTCCAAACGGCCTGTTTGAGCACACATTTTCTGAAAAGTGGAGCAGGCAAAATGATGGACTTTTCTCATCATTGAGGGGTTTGTAGACAGACTAAAGACACATATTAGTGTTAGAGAAACATTGTGAAGTGTCTATTGCATAAAATGTGACCTTTAAGGGAACAATTCAGGCCTAAGCTGCTACTAGTGCTGAACACATTGTTTTCAAGGTTTTCTTTGTAAAATTTCCTTCCTGTTTTTGCTGTTTGTCAAAGCACTAAACCTGTGTTTTTAAAAGGTTCTATATAAATAAAGTTATTCATATTCATATTATTATTATTATTAATAATAATAAATTAAAGTGAGATTAAACATACAGACCTTAAAGTCACTACCCAGGGAAGTCCTGCCATTGTTATTCATTTTACATTTTGGAAAACTCAGTCAAGCTATCATGTTTTGAAATGGCAGTAATACAGATTTATTGGAGTATGATTAGAATAAAAGTTAACATCAGTTTAATCCTTTGATTGTGTTTTACATCAGTGTCCAAAAAGGTCTCCCAAGTTTAAAAGAACAAACGTGTTCCCACACAGACTGTAATCAGAGATCAGCTCTGTGTATCTGCTGAGGCAGGCTGCTTACATAAACCGCTGACTCAGCACACACACACACACACACACACACACACACACACACACACACACACACACACACACACACACACACACACACACACACACACACACACACACACACACACACACACACACACACACACACACACACACACACACACACACACACACACACACACACACACACACACACACAGAGATCAGATGGTTGTAAATAAGGGTTTTTACCTGCAACATGAAGCAGCTTTTTCTCTGCTGACGGAGCTGAACTCACACCTGCTTTCAATCAAACTTTATTAAACACATGTTTTGTTCTTTGTTTGGAATTATTACATCATCAAATCCATAAATAATCGTAAATGACGTAATCTGGCAAACTCCACAAATTTTAGGCATCATCAAAGAATGTTGCCTATATAAAGATATAAAACAAGGAGCAAAGTTTAGTAATAAACTTTAGTTTTCGTGTTTAAAGCGCCTGTGAGAAATATTATTTTTGTGTTGACTTTGGCGACCTCTAAAACAAGCGGTGACTCTTATCTGTTTTATTTCTCCCGGTATGCGTGTGTATGTGTAAGTAGTGTTTCATTTTTTAATTCTTTTGTTTTTACAAATATCTAATGTGTCGTCTTTTAGCAGCCAAAAATATCATGCACTGTAAATATTTCTGTATTTCTTAAAGTCTAATGTGTCTGTTTTAACTCTAAAACTGAGCTAGAGACAAAGGCTGCAAATTAAGCCTATGAATACTTTTCTTTTTTCTATTTTTGGTTTGATGTACACATAAAGGCTACTAAAACGGCATAATTAAAATGTCATTATCGTTTGCAGTTTTTTGTGTGTGATCCACCTGGTAAAAAAACATTAAACATTAAAACAACATCCAGTTTCACTCGTCAGAATTAACACTGTCGTGCTGTAGTGACTGAGTCTTGCCAGCAGGTGTCACTGGTGCTTAAGTATCCTTCGTTGTTATTGCCTGCTGCTACAGAGCGGCTAGTCCAGTGCGCATGCGCAGTGAGTGTGCTGCGTCAAGTCAAAAGACTGCAGATAGAAAAGAGAAATCTGTCTCAAGAATAAAATATGTAAAGGAAACTTGAGAAATGGAAATAAAATGTGTAAACCTTTACATTTTATGAAAACAACAACAAAGCAAACAAACAAAAATAACCTGATGTGTTAAACTCAGTTAGATTCAGTAATGATATTACCATAAAGATTTTCGATTGAACAATATGATGTAAACAAGGTGATGTGGTATTATTTATTAAGCGTGTTGAACAGTAAATCCATTCAAACAAACAAGGAATATAGGAAGAAATGAAATGCATGATACAAATACAGTATATTTGACGTGAAGAGGTAGATTTGTTTTTGTATAATTTGGAAAATTACTCTTATTAAACTTCTAACGAATCACAGGTACACATATGACGATGATGTATTTTAAGATTTAACGTTAACGTAGGCCTACTTTTTAAATCTCTTGATGAACCAGAGCCTCCTTACCTCGGTGACTCCTTAATCCCCCCCCATGAACCAGGTGGTCACCTCAGTTTATCTTTGATTATTAATCCTCTAAATTATCCTCCATCCAGCATGAGGACCTCAGATGATCCTTGAGTAAAAAGAAATCTGTAATTCATTTGAGTTTTATTTTGAAGTTAATGAACGGATGTTGTGACGTCGTAGTTTCTACCGTTTTGACGCACCGCGCGGACAGGGAGGCGATGCGGCGACGAGAAACGAAGAGGAAACTGAACGCGCGTCACGGCACGGCACGAGAATCTGTGCTCCTTCTGTTTGTCTGAACGTGAGCTCATCCCCGCGTGCTTTCTTTATTCACGGATACTGAACGACCCGCGCGCGCACACACGCACACACACACTCACACCGGGAGAACAGGCGGAGAGAGGGATCACTATGGCGACGTTGGGACCGGAGTCCGCCCGTCCCCCGCTGTCCCAGCTCGGTTCTTCTCCGTCGATCCAGAATCACCTCGGCGGCGCCAATAACCTGCCCCCGAACCGGGGCTTGGAGCGCGCGCTGGAGGAGGCAGCGGCCAGCGGGGTGCTCAACCTCAGCTCCCGCAAACTGAAGGAGTTCCCCCGGACGGCCGCAAACCACGACCTGACGGACACCGTTGAAGCAGGTAGGCACCGCAGAGGCGTCTTTACAATGGGATACAGAAGCGCGTGGACCCCCCCCTGCTTAGCGTACGGTGTGCTGCAGGACCGTGAAGGCGTCAGAATCTGACGATGTTTAGCCTTTTAAACCAGGAGGTAGAACCCAAACCCGGTTGTTTCTGGTTGGCCTGTGGGTCACATAGTATATGTGCTTGATTCTGAACTCCTCTCAGGTCTGTGTTAACCCCCTGATAGACGGATGCGTCCTCTTCTGTCAGGTCTGTCACATGGACTGGATTTGGGTCCTACACATTTTGAGTCCTGGTGTATCCACGTTGAAGTAAATGTTGTCAGGATGTTTCTGTTGAGTGGGCCTGTGGTGGAATTCCCCCACACTTCCTTAAATCCAATGAGTGATGTAAACAGGCTGATGGAGCACTCAGGAGGAAGGTTGTTAAATTTTTGATACTTTACAACCACAGTTATTATAAAATGATACAATCTCTCTTATTTAATGATTGATACCATCCACAAGTACCAAAGCATTTGGTCAATGGCTACACAGTGTGCAGATATTTTCTGAAATTTGTGGTAATTATAAACAACATCAAATATTGAGTGTCTAAGACTTCAATTTTTGTTGGCATGGTGTCCAAATAGGTATCAGTTGTTTGGTTAGCATTATATCTTAAAAAAAGGAAGGTTTGTTTTTTAGATTTTTACATGCTAACATCAGTGTGAGCTCCAGCATCGATCTGCACAGGTTTGAAAAAGGAGCTTGTTTGGCTAGTTCACTCATATGAAATCAAATTAACCGGTCACAAACAGATAGCATTACACTGTAAGGGCTCAGTTCACACCGTAGACTGGAAATTAATCTGGACGGTGCAACAGTCTCCTGGGAGTGAGGCCAAAATATTTGGAGCCCCCGCTTATGACTGGCTGCAGGAAAAGTTGTAAACCCAGCCTCCTCCCTCCGTGTTAACAGAAGGGACATGGGTCAAGCTGAAGTTATCACGAAGCAGCTACCTTCTGTGTTGAAAAATGGAGCAATTGTGTACGTAACATCAAACTGCAGTTCCTCGAGTGTCCTCTTGAGGCTGGCTCCAAAAGACCCTGAAGTCACTTACCCGCCCATATTAAAATGTCTGTTTTGACAGGAGAGATTCTCATATTCATAGCCCGTTACTGTCAAACGATTTTGGTCTGATTAGTTATTGTCTTTCTGGAGGATTCATTTTTTATCCTTCACCTCTTTTGATTTGATGAAGGATAAGAGTTTCACTTTTGTTCAGTGGAAGGAGACAGAGACGCACTGACGCTCCAGATTAAAATACAGTCGCTGTTGTTAGCATGCTTTCTAGCTTACTGCTTATGGTATCAATTCATGAGGATAGGTCTTGTATGAGATACATGTTTACTTTCCCCAGGGACCAGAAACCTTTGGAGGAACACCGAATATGTTATTTTTGTCCCCTGGTTTGTGTCCCTACTTAACAACAAATAGAAACATCCAATTGCACTTTCATAATAAAGCTTGCTGATACAACTCTATTAAAGTCTGCAAATAGCTTATTCTCATTTTTATGAGCATTGAGCAATGATATTTGATAGTTTCATCTCCATGCAAACATGAGTGCATCATCAGCGTACATACAAACTCAACATGCAACAACATGCTGCAAAAAAATAGGAGACTTGCTGTAATACTTATTCTGCAGAGAACAATCTGCTGTAACCAGTTTGCAGGCAGTTCATTTGAATCCTTGAAAACTAGTTTCTGGTTTTCAAAGTTCCCGGTGTTCTCGATGGAAATGTGACTTTTGCGAGATCTGCTGACATCTTAATAGAGCACAGGGTTTGGTTTGTGCTCACCACAGCTTTAAAAAAAAAAAAAAATCACTGTGAAATTGTTTTCTCTGAAACCAGAAGAGAACTGAGTGAATGGTGAGTTCTGTGGATCACCCAGACTAAGAGGGACCTCCTTGATTTTGGTTAAGAGGGACACAAACCAAACATCGACATGTAAATGTGAAACCTTCTTCTATGGTTTGTCTGTTCTTGTGTCGGCAGCAGGACCAAGAGGGTGCTCGACCCTGTTCCAGTCGGACTGTGGAGTCTCAGTGATGTCATAGTGCTGAACTTCACTTTGTTTATAGACCAAAAAAGAAATGTGGTTTACATAATCAGCAGGGAGGCTCGCTGTTACAGAAACACAGACAGCAGAGAGAACGGGGCAGAAACAGAGCAGTGCTGCAGGGCTACCGGGGTTTGAGTTTCACCTGCTCATAGTTTCAGCATTTTAAGGGATGTCAGGATGAAGACAGCTCAGAGGGTTTAGTTCTACTGTGTCAGGATTTTCTCAGTGGTTCTGTAATGCTTGAGGGTGACTGCTCTTTTGTCTATTTGTTATTAAATATAAAACCGCTGAATGTGTTTCGCACTCCGACCTCAGAGGTGATAAGATTTAGTCTCTGATCAAACTATCAGATTATAGGCATTAAAAAGAAGATGTTTCCACTGTGATGTCACACTTTGGTTTGTGGCTACTGTTTTGACATTTTGCCATCTTGGTTGTTGGAGTCAGAGACGACCATATTTGGACGAGAGGGTGGAGCCTGAGAGAAGCAAGGGGTCATCAAGCTACATGTAGGGTTGCCACAATACCACAACTTTAAAACTTCAATATGATTCTTGAAAAATCAACGATACCTAAATCTGTTTCGATCTGTTTTAGGCTGCAACAAATAATGATACTCCACCTGCTGTTCCCTCGTATGAAGCTTTCTTTCTTGTGAAGAAATTAGCATGATTACAGGTGGATTACTGGTCTATTTTTTGCATGATGTGAACTCATGAGCAGCAGCAGCTCTGCATAGTCATATCATTAGTGATGCAGAATCCTGCAGCTCTGTGGGTGATTATTTGAAATCTGACCTACACACTCACATGTTCAGTGGACTCTGTGTTTATCAGAATTTTAGGGTTTTATTTTTCAGTGAAGGATTTGGTATCCCAATTCATAGAACCGTGGGTTTTAGTATTTGTCCTTTTTATCATTTTGAACACAGATCTGTCAGGATTGATACTCACACGTCTTAACTTTAACATGTTTTTATGAAGATCTCAAGCGAACTACAGCGAGAATGTTACAGTTCACATGAACTGCTTTTGTTGGTCAGGACCCACTTTACAAATTGAACACAATTTGTGTTCTTTGGCAGAATCGTTGGATTCCGGTCACTCACCGATCTATTGGTGCTCCTTTATGACCGACAGGATTATCAGACCAATCCGCTGTGTGTGTGTGTGTGTGTGTGTGTGTGTGTGTGTGTGTGTGTGTGTGTGTGTGTGTGTGTGGAAGCTTCATGTTGTGATCACGTCCTGAATGAACAGACATCATGTTTGTGTTTATCAGAGCGTTAATATCTGATTGTTCAAATAGTTCTAGTCTGATCACACGAGAACTCAGATCAACCTCCATGATGTTAGATAAGTCAGAGCAAACTGTCTAACACACGCACACGCACACACGCGCACACACTGACTGTGGTTCAGAGTAGTTTCATATCAGCGGCCAACAGGCCTGAACCTGCAGTGAAACAAACTGGAGCTTCCTGGAACTGATAGTCGAGTCTGACTGGAACAGAAAGCTGATGTTTAGTTATCGTCGTGCTGTGTCACAAATCTTCTAAATCCATCTAAAGATGGCTGATATCAGAAAAGTTCTGGATCAGGAAGGTTCATGTGGGTGATTCAAACCAAACCAACCAGTCAGCCTGCTCGCTGTCTGTTCATGGTGGTATACACTGTAAAGCTTACAGTGTAAGCTAAGGGTGACAGAGTGTGTGTTTGTGTGTGTGTCCATGTTGCTATGACGTCTTGTTGTGATGTTAGCTTATACCAGGCGATAACGACACTACATAAAAACAACATGCCAAAATGTCCACAGGTAGAACTAGCACGATGCTATCGGTGCGATTGGTTTAATTACAGTAAAAGCGGACTAACATGCTAATAAACACCGTAGTGTAACAGCTTAAACGGCGTTCCTGATGACATATCAGACGGAGAACTCCGAATTGCCGACTTCCTAGATCAAATGGAACGCACCATGTCCCTCGAGTACGTTAAGAAGATTGAACTTTTGCGGTAGAATTTGGGGAGACCCTCTGGTAGTGTGCTAGCTTAGCTAACGAGCTAACACACACGTATGTGAAAACGAGGCGTAAGGGTAGGAAGCCCAAACGGTTGTTGTTGTGTCTTAGTGTTATACTCCGGGGTTAAGTCGTGCTAACGTCGCACATCTGAGAACCTGTTTTCATTTCAAAGCTTCGAGATGGATCAGAAAGTACTCAGCCAGTGGATACTGAAAGTCTGGAGACACATCTGGACATATTCTGAGTTTAAAAACATTTTTGATAACCTCTAAGCTGCAATCAGGAAGTGTGGAATACGTTTCACTTTCTGTTCTTCTTCTGCTGTTTCTGCTGCACAAACTGCTGCTGAGAGGAGGGGAAGCATCACACACTCCTCCTGTGACCTGCTGTTTTCTGTCCTCTTCTGCAGCTCTGAAAATAACCCGTGTGATGAATAATAAAATAGAGGTTTGATTAAAATGTATTTGTGTGCAGCAGCCTACGTTAAAGCTTCAGGCTCTGCAGTTTTTCATTCTGTACGTTCATATCACTCATTGACAGAGACTACATCCTCGTGTGTATATGTGTGTTTAAGCCACGCAGAAATAAGAGATTACATAAGATCACATGATTTAGATTCTCTCTACAACTAATCGGCAGGATTTTCAGATGTGACTGACCTCCATCTCTGCAATCAGAATCATAAATCATGAAAAAAAAACAGATTTCAGATCTGCTGCTCAAACATCAGGTTTTCCTCAGACCACGTCCTTTAATTCAGAGTTATTTTTTATTTCATCTCTTTTTATGTCATCACTGCTCTGAGTCGGTCAGCGATGATGCCGCTGTGTCTTTCCTTTAGTCATCCTGTGTAGCAGTTTTTAGCAGTTTGAGGGCGGTTCCCTTTAAAGGGCAAAGAGGATACATGATCAATCGATTGGCTAAAAATGCAACAATATAGATTATTCTACAATTAATTTTGCAGACGTTTTTTATCCAAAGTGACGCAGATCAGAGAGTAAGAACAACACAAGCGAGGATCTAGAGAGGAGGAAACAACGTTAAGGAGTGCAAACGAACAGCTTTAAGTCTGATCGGACACACAGGTGCTGACAGGAAGTGACCAGAGGAGCTGACAGGAAGTGACCAGAGGTGCTGACAGGGAGTGACCAGAGGTAAAACACTTCTGATCATCTGAAAAATCATTCAAGTTAATATATCATCAGCAGCTGTTCTTCTGTTTACATACTTTCTTATTCCGTCGATCATTAAATTAGCAAAGATATTTTAGTTTTAAAACATGTACTTCAAAAAGTGTCGGTCTTTTTGCCAGCCTTATTGCCACTTTCTGATTTTAGAGCAAAGTGAATACTTCAATATCAGAACAATGCTTCAGTGTAAATTAACATGTTCCGTATAAACCGGTGTATAAGACACACTTTTAATACCTGTTTTTTTTCTGTACGTTTGTACAGACACTTTTTTTTTTTCTTATACCAGCGCAGACCAAAACAGACTGCTTCTTATATACCGGTGTGATTTATATTCTGGATTGACTTATTGAACCCTCACACGATCTAAAAATGATTCATCCTCTGGGGACCAAGACTGCAGACTTTTGTTTAGTTATCACCATGCTGTTATTAAAACTGAGCTTTTTAATTTGATCTGATTTATTTTTATTTTGCAGATATCGAGTAGATCTTTGTTATAATTATGTTTAAGTTAAGTGTTGATATTCTAGTTTTCAATTTTGTGGATGGAGTCATGATGTGAGTCTGAGGTGTGATGCACCTCCCAGTTCAACAAGCCTCACTTCCTCTTCCACACTGCTCTTCCTTCCCTACACACACACACACACACACACACACACACACACACACACACACACACACACACACACACACACACACACACACACACACACACACACACACACACACACACACACACACACACACAGAGAGAGGAAGCTGTAGATTCTCAAGAATGCTGTGTGGTGTTGGTAAGAGGAGGGTCTATCCGCTCTGCGTTTCCCACCACACCTGAATGTAACGACAGCTCGGACAAACACACACACACACACACACACCCTCACACACTTATCTATGCATGTGAAGACACTCACATCAACAGAAATCAAGCTTTTTATTGAGAAAGTTCTGCCAATTTTAATGCAGCAAAAGCTGAATAATAAAAATAACCTTGCAGACTTTAAGTTGTTTTTATGTAAAGACCATAAAAACACATTATTTACTTAAACTAACCCTGAGCCTGACCTTCAACCTCATAAATACATCCTTTAACATGAACCCCCTCACATCCCCTGACCCTCTGTCTGTAACTTGGACGTGGTGTCCACAGAGGGTCTGTATGGGGGAGGGGCTCGTTTTCATGCATACTGAATGAAGCAGTAAATGAAACAGTTAATGGAGGAGTTAATGGTTTCTCTCAGAGGATTGAACAGCTGTAAAGAGCAGATTAATACTCGGCTGAGACAAAAGAATCAATAGGACCAGACGAGACGGGAGTGAAGGTCGACTCAGGTCAGGTAGAGGATGATTAATGTCGAATAACAGACGTAGAACCAATAGATCTCAATAATAAACATCTTACAGTGATTGTGGTCAGGATTAGAAACCGGGTGTAGAATATGGAGGAGGCAGACTAGTCAACCAAATGATTAAACGTTGTCACCCTCGCTCGTCAGCACCAGAAATAGACAGTTAACCTAATTATTCGAGCTGGGCAATTAATCGAGTTTCAGCGTCAATCATTTGAAATTCAAGGATTTGATTGAGATGGAACAATGAATGTGCCACACGCCGTGTTGCGCAGTCCAGTTTGTCTGACCAGTGTGACCGCTCCGTACACTTCCTTGGCCATGGCACGCTTCGGCACGGTACAGTTCATGCACGAGCACAAGCACTTTTCAGTTGCCTTTAAACATTAGCCGTGATTTTGTTTTTCAATGTGATGGGAAAATGGAAAGAAAACGGGTACATGCAGTGTGGGTTTGGACAGTGGTATCTCCATCTCCATCACCTTCAGACTAGTCGACTGGTCTGACTGTATATCAGCTTTTTATCAACTGGATAATCAGCCAGTAGGAACATCCCTAGTGTTGATCCTGAACACTGGTTGTGTTGTGAGTCTCTATGGGACACTGCGAGGTGGAGCAGTGACGGCTGAGATGCTGGTCTTCTCCCTCGCACATAGACAGGAAGTGACCGCTCCCCTCCACATTGTTTTCTGCCCTGATAATTTCCTGTCCTAACCAAGGATCCCCCCCCGCCCCTTAAAAAAACTTGTACAGAACAGCTACAGTGACCAATGGTTTGCAAACATCAGACTTTCTGCAGAAATACAGTAAAAAGGTTGCATTAATACAGCACTTTGATTAAAGTGCCTGATATTGACAGACATGTTACGACTCAGCTTGCAGACCAGTTGTTGTAGTAGTTATTTTGTCCAATTACTGTTTGACTGCAGTCTAAAAGTAATATCTGTTAAGATTGAATTTCTGGTTATATGAAACATGAACAAAACTTGCACGTCTTTGGTCCACCTTTTTTTTTTTTTTTTTTGAAGAGTGAGTCATCGTGAGTTCATAGAGGATCTTTGTCCATCAGCCAGGTCATGACACCTGATCACAGCAGGAAGGTTTCTCTTTTCTCGGATCTCTTGACACCGCCGAGTGTAACCTCAGGCTGTGACATCGTTTACACACTGTTACCATGGAGATGTTGTCACACATTACATCACATATTCCCGATTTTGTTTCCTGCACTTCCTGTAAAACAATCCTCCACTGAGCACCAGATTAAATCACAAGTGTGTGTGTGTGTGTGTGTTTGTGTGTGAGAGTGTGTGTGCGTGTGTGTTTGAGAGTGTGTGTGTGTATGTGTGTGTGTGTGAGATGAGGTCATATCTCGTGTTTGTGCCCAAATTAGGTCTTTAGAGTTTTTTTTCTATCAGTGTTTGTGATCTGCTGCTCTGATCAGAGAGACTGTGAAGCTGTGATGTAGAGCAGAAAATAGAAACACACACACACATAAAACAGGAACACACAGACCAGACGTCTGTCTAGTAATAGAAACATGTCTCTGTGCGGAACTTGGACTCGTTGACACCATCAGAAGGCAGACAAAATAATGAACGAGTACTCTTTCATTTGCAGATAAATATTTTTCTACCATCAAATATACGTCTGACACAGACCTCTCGGTGGTCTGCTGTTTTTTTCTGCTGCGTGCTGCTCATCAGTAGTTGTCTGTAGGACAGTGGTTGTGAATGCTATGGCTTGTGATGGTAACACTTGAGTCTGTGCTGAGAGCTGTACATGAGTCCATGTCCATTTTCCAAATCAGCCCTCAGATCTGCTGCTCTTCATCAAACATCTCGTAGCTGTTGTTTGCGGTGACCGGCGGTTTCCACAGGATCTGTATTCCGCTCCGTTTTGACGGCGTGCGGCCTACCCCACTGGGTCCGTTTCTGAAGCGTAAGTGCAGCAGAATCACAGCTGGATTCACGAGTTCACGAGAGAACTACAAGATCCCGCGGGATAAGGAGAATAACATACAAACAACAGGTTACTTTGCCCGAGTGTTGCTGCTGGATCGTGCTGGAGACGTAGTGTTGGGAGTGCGGTGGAAACACGAGAGTTGTCGACCCTGCAAAGAAAGCAATCGAGTTAATGCACTCAGTTTGCTTTGAGGTCACATCTCACATTTTCTTTGCTTAGTCTTATAATGAATGCTTAGTTCATTAAGGTTCACAAATTACAGGTCAGAGTGAGACCTCCTGATTCACACGATGAGATCTGCTCGAATACAATCACACATTATTTATTCTAATTCACCTCGTCTGGACTGTAAGACATGGATTTATGGATTTATGTCTGTCTCCTTTTACCCATAATCCTCTTTGATTTGTGTGCGTCTTTAGTGGGATTAGATGGTGTTCTTACTAAATCACACCGTAGGGGTTGATAGAGGATGTATCAGCTGCTCTGTGTCAAATATAAAACATCTCAATGAGGTGAAAATAACAAATATTAAAATTAACCCAAACAAGAGAAGTAAATCATACAGCCACGTCCGTATTTAAGAGAGAATAATATTTTAATTCTTAAATCAGCTGTAAAGGTTACATTATCATTTCCTCCTCTTTGTGTAATAAAGATCAGCTTTTCCTAAAAGTGAGATGTTCGAGTGTCCTGACAGACGCCAAAATCCCTCTGAATAAATAAACAGGAGCACTCTCTCATCCTCCAAATGTAGGCCAACACACACACACACACAGACACACATACACATACATACACATAACAC
This sequence comes from Labrus bergylta, assembly GCF_963930695.1. Classification (NCBI taxonomy): domain Eukaryota; kingdom Metazoa; phylum Chordata; class Actinopteri; order Labriformes; family Labridae; genus Labrus; species Labrus bergylta. Next base: position 11,128,846 of record NC_089207.1, read on the forward strand.
ACACACACACAAACACACACACACACACACACACACCTCTATCTCCCACTTAGATCCCCCTGGCAGCACCCTGGCATCCAAACATCTCTCTCTCTCTTACACACTCACGCTTACACACACACACACACACACACACACACACACACACACACACACACACACACACACACACACACACACACCAGTAACTGGTTCAGCGTAACGAGCACACACACTTTCCATACCACTCTCCTCCTGCAGGCTAATCCTAACACACCATGAAGCACACGCCAGCATACATTAGGACGCATATGTTCAAGAAAACACAAACACAAACACACACACAAAAACACACATCATAAACACACACACAGAGATGAACACACACACATATGAACACGTACATAAAGACACACGTTTCATTCAGAGTAAATCCTCATGCAGACGTGTTTAAATTGAAGGATTAACGTCTCAAAAAGAGAAATCTGTCGAGATGTAATCCGAGGATTTAGCCTCACCTGCTCAGGTGTGACGTTCAATTACTCTGCGAGGGTGTTTCCGTGGGTGGGGGGATGTTTTTATATTTATGCTGCTGTTATTCATGCATATTGATCAGGATACATTTTTCTGTGTAGGTCTTTAACTCTGTGTTTGCTGATATGGACATCTTGCAGATCTTTATTTTTCTGTGTGCATATCTACCGTGTGTGATTCTGTGTGAGTTTGCATCATGAGTTATTTATTTGTTTTATTTGCTGCCTAACAGTCATTTCAGATGAGGCAGAAGCTTGTCTGGTTTTTGGCAGGAGCAGGGTTGTCAAGGATACCACATTTTTTTTACTTTGATGCGATGCTAGTACAAATCAAACCAAATGGTTGTTTGATTCCACATCAACAAAAATAGAAGTCGTAGGCACCAAATATTGGGTTCTCTATTGTTTTCAATTAGAAAAAATGAGTGGTGGAACGGATCATAGCTGATCTGTGATGCGTTCGGGGTGCACGTGATCCACAAGTTTTTGCAGACTTTCACACAGTGATGTGTTGTCATGAAGTGTTGATATTTCAGTGTGTACGGTGACTTTGACTCAAACGCTGCTTTGACTTTTCACACCATGTCTGTATTTATCATGGAGGTATCAGCGTTTGGTTACGAGTGACCACAATCAGAAATGTATCGTCAGTAACGTACCAGCCAGCTGTTGTCTGTAAACGTAGACAAACAAACTCCTGGAAACGACGCTGTTTTTTAAAACATGTGTAATCAGAGAAGTTTGAGACATTTTGACAACCCACCTTTGTTTTTGAATTAAGTGTTTTTTTTGTTTTAATTAATGCTTTGTGAAAGAGGGGCCGATGTTATAAGATTAGTCTTCTTTCTGCTCCTTTTCATTCAAAATTTGAGATTTTATGTTTCTGTTTTTCTTAACTTTATTGTTTGTTTGAATGAAATAAAATTAAAAAAATAAATAAGTAAGAAAAACAACCTCACATTGAACTGTTTTCATGGTTTGTTAGTTTGTCATTTTGATGGCTTATTACCCCACAGAGCTCTTGTATTTCTGTTGCAGCCAGTCAGATTTCTCTGCAGAACGTGGCCCCTCCCCCCTCTGCAGATTTAATCATTTGAATTTGGATGACTTCATTTTTCATGAATCAGTTTAAAAACAGAGACACACATCCTGTTTGTGTCCACTCGGGTCGCATGGTTTGTGTTTAATGTGTTTTTTTGTGGAAGTGAATGTTGTGGCCTGCAGCCCTGCCAGTGGACGGACACACACACACACACACACACACACACACACACACACGGCACAGACAGTGTGGTGATATGCTGACAGCAGAGAAAGATGTGGGTCAGTGGTGGGGGTCTTGTTGTTGTATTTGGTGATTGTGTGTGTGTGTGTGTGTGTGTGTGTGTGTGTGTGTGTATATGTGTGCGTGTGCCTGGTGGTTTGCCAGTTTGAGGAAACTCCCCCACTTTAATCCTGTTACTGTCTCTGCCTGCAGCTCTCTTTTTCCTCGTTCTCTCTATTTTTAATCCTGACTTTTTTTTTCTCTCCGTCTCTCTCACGCAGTTTTTTTTTTCTCGTCTGTCCCACTTCCTGTCAAACATCTGTGTTTTTGTTTCTCCTACTTTTCTTAAAGCAAGCTTGACACTTTTCTATTTTCACTGCTTCTTGTTTTAAATTTGATCAAATACAGAAAGCAACAGCCCAACGATTGTCCTCCCAACATCTGTATTTTGTCCCTCTTTTCATTATTCATCATTGCTCATACGAACGATGTCAGGAAAACACTGATTGAATGCTCTGACATGTTTGTATGATCAGTAGAGGTGTATGAATGCAGCGTCTAGTGACTGGAAACGCCTGATTTTCAGTCCACAGTTACACACACACACACACACACACACACACACACACACACACACACACACACACACACACACACACACACACACACACAGTCGCAGTCGTTTCATGTCATGCAGACAGCGGCACTAAAGTGACAGACCCTGGCTGTGAAGCTCCGTCTAATGGGCCTGCTCTCCTCGCTCTACAACCTGGATGTAAACAAACACAGTGAACAGATAACGTCTTGTTGGAGCAGCATGATGTGGCAGAAATCTGATTTTTTTTAAATGGAGATAAATACGTATGTAGGCTCTGTCACCTTAACATATAGAACAGGTATTTGGTCGTTAATGTCAGGGTTGGTAATTTCCTCCAGATCCACTTTTTAGGATTGTGGTTGAAATTGTCTTTAGGTCCTGACAGACATTAATAACTCATGTTCTCTGAAAAAAGGAACAAAGAAAATCCATCATCTGTATCAGTTGTAAGCCTGTAGAAACTTTGACCAATGTCTGCCACGAGGTACCAATCTGATGAACCAATCACACGCCTCCCTGCTCGCTCTCTACCTCTTGCGTGCTCTAGCTCACACTCAAAGCGCATCACCGATGACTTTAGGAGTTTATACTGTGAGTTTATTTACCGCTGAATGAGACATGAGACGATGTAGTTTGTACACAATGCAAGAGATGAGCTGAGGTCCGCTTTAGCACTGCTAATGCTAGCCACACTGAAAACCAAAGTGCATCATTTACCCCCCCCCCCGGGTGTAGAATAATCGTTTAGTCTGAATTTAAATATCTGTATAACCGACTCTGCTCTCCAAAATAACTTTTTCTGCCTCGTCATGTTGGAGTCTGTTGACGTTTTCTTTTCCATTCAGCATCTTTAAACATCCCATCGCATACCAACGTTCTGTTACGTGTGATCATCCTTTCATAATTACTCATCCTCTCTGACCTGCTGTATACTAATCCATGGCTGTCTGCTGTCAGTGGGTCACACACACACACACACACACACACACACACACACACACACACACACACACACTCAGATGTGACAGATGTTTCATGTCTTGCGTCTGTAAGCTGCTTCTTGAAACCTGAATTTTCCTCTGGATCAATGAAGTATCTATCCATTCATCTGTGCGTTGCATTTGGTTGCCACCATGATGCATACATGTTTGGTCGCTCTCCAGTCACTGTTTCACTTGCACAACTCTCAGCAGAGATAGCAAAGATGAGCGATGTCTCACTCCTCAGCAACTCATCTCTGGAAATGATGTATTCGTGCAGAGTATTTCAAACGAAACCATCGAAAATTCAACAATTTAAATATGTTGTCGTCATTTTTGTGTTGACAATGTGGACTTATTGTCTCTGCCCGATGAAGCAGGCCTGGTAAAAAGGTTATCTCCTGTTCTGAGGGCTGGAAAGAGGCTCAGATGGGTTAGTGTTGACACGTGGATTTAGTCTCCCTCTGCAGTCTGCGAGAGAGAAGTGATGACCTTTCACTGTTCATTAAACCACAACACACACACACACACACACACACACACACACACACACACACATGAAGGTGAAGTGTAAACCTGCTGTTTCTGTTCTCCTGATTGACATTCCTGACCTTTACTCTCACACTCAGCCTGATGCTGTCTCCGCTGCACATGTCTCACTAAAATTCACCATAACTGAAAATGTATGAACAGGGAAGGGAGAGGTTATTTTTGGAGATAGACACAAAGTAAATCATTGTCCGTACAAAATGGGCGAGCCTGCAGGACAACACAAAATACAACATTTGTTGCCAACAAGTTAAATTGTTGAATTTGTGATGGTTACGTCATGGTGCGGGGTTTTGCATTCTCTGCGAGGACACATCATGGTTTTTCAGAGCCTAGTAGCTGAGGAGTGAGACATCTCTTATCTTTACAATCTCTGCTGAGAGTCTCGCATGTCAAACAGCGACATATTACTCAGTACTGGATGCCTAAGACTTCTGATTTTGTTGCCATGGTATCAAACAGGTACCAGTTTTTACTAGAACCATATCTATGTGTTTAAAATTCTGGTATTTTGACATCCATAGATAAACCCTTTTTAATTTGTGGGTCTGTTATTAAACAGAACAGCCCGCATAATAATACCTCTGTACAGGTGTTCTTTATAGCAGGATGTGTGTGTAAAAAGGGCTAGACCAAGGATTCCCAATGTGTGTGTGTGTGTGCGTGCTTGCGTGCCTGACTGGTCGATTTGTATTTTACTCTTTCCATCATCTGTTCAGGGACAACAGATGGACATTAGCTAGTTAGCTAAATCTGGTACAACGCATCTCCTCTCTTCTCTGTTTTTTTTGTACACTGTCTCTGATTCAAATAAACTTGTAAACTAACCTACAGGGGGAGGGGGAGGGGGGGGGGGGAGGGTCGCAAGGCACCGAGAGGAGGCGTTGCGATATTCCATCCAAAAACATGTATTTATGAAAAATAATTTCACCCATTTTTGTGAAAAATGCAAATTCTTACAATAAATGACTGAGATGATATTAGCCTCGTAGTCTGCCCGGCTGTGTGCAACTGTAAATGTTTGAACCCCCTCTGTGGACAGTGTGGGACCCCAGACTCTTAACTCCTTATTTTGGGGGTCTAGATAGAGAAAGTCCAGCGTTAACTAACCTCTCTGTCATGTCATGAGATTGTGTGCAGCACAAACAGCAGACGAATCCTTTCAGTTTCATTATCACGTACATCACAGTAAACAGCAGCAGCGGGGCCAAAGGTCAGAGATGATTAAACCACAATTAAGTAGTAAAGTCTTCACTTTTATTTCCACTCTACTTTAATATTGGTATGTTTACAAAAAGTTAGCTTTTAGCTGGAATCTGTTCTGTTGATATGAGTCCAGTAAAAGCGCTGGGATAATTTGATAAAATGAATTATTAAAAGGGTGAGCACATGGAAAAATATATTTGTGCCAGGATTGGAATGAGGGTTATTTAATAATCCAGAACATTAGACCGGAGTCACAGTTCAGCTGGAGTTCAGATCAGCTCTCAGCCCGTCCATAAACAATCTGTAGACAAATCTGTCTCACTGCGCCGTGAGTGATTGAAGGATAATAAACGGGCTCACCACATCATGACGCAGATTTATAAAGACTTTGAACTCATGATCGGTCAGCTCCGTCTGCAGGAAGAGAAGAAAACAACTTTTGCAACGGTCTGGTTTGACCGTTTCTGATTTAAACTGAGGAGGTCAGGAGAGTCGATCCCGACAGGTTTGTGCAAAAGAAAAAAAAAAAGTGGCATGCAAACATCTAGTGCACTTAAGTTGAAGGATGTCTTTTCTTAAAATTGTAAATGCAAACTCCTGCACACTGTCAAAACTGTGAACTGTCAGAACTCTCTCTCTCTCTCTCTCTCTCTCTCTCTCTCTCTCTCTCTCTCTCTTTCTCTGACTCTCAGCAGCTGTTGGTTAAAATCTGACATAAACTCTGAAGTCTTTTTATCAGAGATGGGACAGATCCGATCTAATATCTGGTATGATATGATGTAATATTATGGGATAAAGGACTGACGGCGCCACTCTAGATAAATTGGGTCCTTTAAACATTCTCAGACCGCACAGTCTCCGTCTGAAGACGTTCAGACTGAACTGTAAGAAGTGTGGACAAATCGTCTCCATGACGACGGTCAGACGAGATGGAGCAGCTCCTTCTATATATCGGTGTTTTTCTATTTTTATGAAGATTTGTTTCTTTTTGATTCTGTTCACCGTTAAAATAACCGGACTGTCCTGTTTTAAAATAACTTGGTATCATATGAAAAGTTCTGAAAAGCTTTGACATTTAGCACATTTTATTTACTTAGAAATGAACGCGATTTACAGACGATAAAAACCAACATAACAGACATAACACATGTTTGGATAATGCTAATTAGAATGTCAAATATTATAAATAATATTAGTGTGTGTGTGTGTGTGTGTGTGTGTGTGTGTGTGTGTGTGTGTGTGTGTGTGTGTGTGTGTGTGTGTGTGTGTGTGTGTGTGTGTGTGTGTGTGTGTGTGTGTGTGTGTGTGTGTGTGTGTGTGTGTGTGTGTGTGTGTGTGTGTGTGTGTGTGTGTGTGTGTGTGTGTGTGTGTGTGTGTGTGTGTGTGTGTGTGTGTGTGTGCTGCAGATTTGTTAGTGTAGCTAATTTTATTTCATTCTTCAATCTCTCTGATTTGACTTCTTAGACACAAAACAACATGAACAGCATCATGTTGCTGCTGTAACAGCTTAATCAACTATGTGAGTGTGTGTGTGTGTGTGTGTGTGTGTGTGTGTGTGTGTGTGTGTGTGTGTGTGTGTGTGTGTGTGTGTGTGTGTGTGTGTGTGTGTGTGTGTGTGTGTGTGTGTGTGTGTGTGTGTGTGTGTGTGTGTGTGTGTGTGTGTGTGATGAAGGAGCAGACTGATCTCTCTGGGTGTTCTCGTCCTACTTTCCCCTCGTGCTGACAGAAAGTGGGGCGATCGAGGTAGTGAATGAATGAGTGAGTGAGGGAGGGTTTTGTTTCTCCTCAGAGTCTATGGAGTAAATATTTATTCAGATAAAATCAAACAAACAAACAAGCGCACAGATTGCTGTCTTTGTGTGTGTGTTGTCCTGCAGCACAATGAACCCCCGGGCTGTGGTTATGTTGGTGCTCTCTCTCTTTCTCTCTCTCTCTCTCTCTCTCTCTCTCTGAGGATGTCGATTGATGTGTGGGTGGATGTTCAGCTGAAGTACTCGCTCTGTTACGTAACTGTGAGTTCAAGTTAGAGAACAAAACACAGGATGAGGATGAGGAGGAGGATGAGGAGATGGAGGAGGATTGGAGGAGGAGGAGACAGCTTCAAATTAAATTGATCAATCTAGAAAGAGACAAAGAGGTGGAGCTGAGGAGGGCCTTAAATCTCCCTACAAACACCTACAACACACTCACCTGTCAGTCAAATCAACCACGCCCATAATTATTCAAATACAGTCATGAAGAGAGAAATGAGGGAAAGAGACCAAATCAGTTTTTGTACCAGGCTGTTCTATGGAGATGGACTCACTGCAGGAGACAGCCTCTAGTGGACACTCCAGGAACTGCAGGTGTTCCTGCATTGGCTTTATTTCTCAACACTGGCGGTTGGCGCTTGATTGTAAACTTTAGAGTCAGCGCGCCTTCTGCTGGACAAACTACATGATGACATCATCTCTTCATAGCTCCCGTCGCATCGTCTGCTGCATCACATGTTCTGTCTGAAAGATTTTACTGAGTGATTATCAGAACACACTCTCGCATCGATTGTGCTTTTTCGGTGGTACTCCCAGACCAGCTCATGATGTCGACCCAACAGCAGATTTGTCAGGCTGCACTCGTTACTGTTGAACTCTTTCTACGGTGACTCAGTGTGGACAAAAAGTGTGAGCATGTGTAAAAATAGATCCCGAGTATAAAGCAGGGTCTGCAGGAGGAAAACAAAAAGGAGCCGAGGCTGTTTTCTGAGCTCGCATAAATCTTGCTCCGGGACGAGGAATGTTCCACCAGAAAACAATTTAGTGTTTGTTTGTGTGTGTGTGTGTGTGTGTGTGTGCATTGTGTGCGTGCAAGTGTGTGTTTGCCACCCGTAAACATACCTTATAAAGCAAATTTTGTGTTTTATGGTTTTTTAGGAATGTGTGTTTTTGTGTTTGTGTGTGTGTGTGTGTGCAGTAATGGCCTGTCCTCCCACAGGAATCCTGCATGACCTATTTCACAACCCACGTCCATCTGCCACACACACACACGCGCACACACACACCTACACATACACACATACAACGCACATACACACATGCATGCATGCACACATACACACTGCTTCTATGTTTAGATCTGAAAGCACACAATCTAGAAATATGCATTTTTTTTGCCGCAGGATGAACATAAAACACACACACACACACACATACACACACACACTTTTGTGCTGTCGCTGATGTGTGCAGCTTCACATACACGCATGTTTGCATCCATGTCTCTGCATCCATGCAGAAAGTGTCACATGGTCGTCATGGTGACCTCAGCTCCTGTCATCTTCTCCTTCTTCTTCTCTTACATTAAAAGTATGTTTGTTTGTTTTCTCTAGAAAGTTTGTGACTTTTTCTGTTTCTGTGAACTCCAGAGGAACATTTGGAACCACACTTTTTCATTCCTCTGAGGTGTTAAAGGCAGAATGTGAGACGTTTTACACATAAATATTTCAGAAATCCAGCGACAGGAACTAAAATCAGTCTGAGATGTTGTTTACCTTTCAGTGTCTCTGTAAGAGAACCTGCACCCTGAAAAAAGATCATATCCTGTTTCTATTTATTTTCACCTTTAGTGTCAAAGGAGATGCTTTATTTATTTTGGGAATTAAAAATATTTTCAAGTGAAAGTTAATTATTCAGTGACCTTTCTATAAAGAATACATTTATTATAATCAATGTTCTCTTTTGACCTTTATCTGTGTGAACATTAAGATAAAATCAGCATGGAGTTCAGGCTGTGACCTTTTTATGTACTTTTTTAAACCTTTAAAGAGTTGTATTTGTCCTCCGTCGAGCTGCAGCAGTGAAGCTGTTTGTATTTATTCTGTCCCTGTTCTTCTTCTTTTATGCTCTGTGTGTGTGTGTGTGTGTGTGTGTGTGTGTGTGTGTGTGTGTGTGTGTGTGTCTGTCTGTGTGTGGAATAAGACTAAGACTAGGTTAACATGTTTTATGAATCATTGTGATGTGCAGAAGATTCAGATTCTGTGTGTGTGTGTGTGTGTGTGTGTGTGTGTGTGTGTGTGTGTGTGTGTGTGTGTGTGTGTGTGTGTGTGTGTGTGTGTGTGTGTGTGTGTGTGTGTGTGTGTGTGTGTGTGTGTGTGTGTGTGTGTGTGTGTGTGTGTGTGTGTGTGTGTGTGTGTGTGTGTGTGTGTGTGTGTGTGTGTGTGTGTGTGTGTGTGTGTGTGTGTGTGTGTGTGTGTGTCTTTTTGGTGTATAGCCTGTCATTACTGTGCTGCAGGGAGGAGTCTCCCCTTTTCCTGCACCAGCAAAGGATGCAGCTGCAACACACACGCACACACACACACACTCAATCACACAGAATCTGAATCTCCTGCACATCACAATGATTCATAAAACATGTTAACCTAGTCTTAGTCTTATTCATGGATAAAACTATTTCAGATTTTTCCTGCAGATTTTTCTTCTTAGCTTCTCTGGGTGACTGGTTTTTGGTTTTATAAAAAAAAAAAAAAGAATCTGAAGATGACTTTGGATTCTGGTAAATTATGATTAACTTGTAAAAGTTTCTGACATTTACCAGGTTGAATGTGAATCGATTCACCATAAAAAAAAAAAAAACAATCAGCGGTTTATTGGCTAATGACATGAATCTTCATCTGCTGCTCAAGTTTTTATTTCACTCTGCGGACATGAAGAGTGAGTAAACTGAATCTCTCAACAATAACAACTCACTCTTTGTTTTCTCTTCCTCTTCCAGTCGTCTCCCTCCCTTCCTTCTTCTCCCCCCCCCCCCCCCCCCCCCAGCAGTGTGTTCAGATGACAGAGCTCTGTGGATGTTAATGAGTGGGCAGAAAACATTTTTGTGTCTCGGATGCTCGGCCTCCACATTCCTGCTCCGAGCCCGACTGTTTGTTCATCACGACAACGAGCAGAGAAGGCACGGAGGGACTCTTTTTCTCTCTCTGCACGTCTACAAAGCGAACAGCAGCAACAGAAACTTTATTCAATTCTAAGAAAACACACAGACGAGCTGTTTGTGGAGAAGACATCAGTCACCCGGTGTGGTTGTGCTGATTAGTGCGTCGCTTCATGCTTCATTTCTATTGGCTGGTAGTTGACATAGATCGGGCATACCCTTAACGATTGTATAATTAAGTTTAATATCATCTCACACTGTACAGCCTGATTGATAAACACAACCTGAGTGTGTGTAGCTGTATGACCAGCCGGGAGCAGCTGATCGGGCCCTCATGACCTCCTGTACACTGATCGACAAACGACTCACCGTCAGGCTGAAATAAACAGTTGTGTGAGTCAAAAATCGTGTCAGACGAGAGAGAAAGATAGAAAGACCAGGATTGCTGGCGACAGAAATGTTTCTGTTGATTCTTTAGAGGTCAAAGGTCACACATTATCAACATCAGTCTGACTAACCTTTTGACCTTGATGAAATCACATCCTGTTTCTTAAGAGAGGGAGAGTGTTGTTATTAACACAGGAAGCCCCACGCCTGTTAAATGGTGTGTGTGTGTGTGTGTGTGTGTGTGTGTGTGTGTGTGTGTGTGTGTGTGTGTGTGTGTGTGTGTGTGTGTGTGTGTGTGTGTGTGTGTGTGTGTGTGTGTGTGTGTGTGTGTGTGTGTGTGTGTGTGTGTGTGTGTGTGTGTGTGTGTGTGTGTGTGTGTGTGTGTGTGTGTGTGTGTACTTGAAGATTTCAACCTTTCCTATATATTTACTGTGGCTGATTAAATTAACCCTTTATAGCCTCTTCTTATTGATGCAGTATTAGACAAGTAAAGCTTGTGATAGCTGCCGTTTCAAGGCGCCATATTTACGCCCCTGCCCTGTGAAGTTTTGCCAATCTGAATGTGGCAGAGTCTTAATAGGGGGGGACGATGTGTTCTCTCCCCCCCCCCCCCCCCCAACGGTACTGTCTTTGGAGACAGAACAGTGACGTTACAGAGGCGAGGACGGGATCAGAGGAGCCAGCAGCGGAGCGGAGCGGAGCGGAGCGGAGCGGAGCGGAGCGGAGCGGAGCGGAGCGGAGCGCTGTGCGTGTGATTGTGTGTTTATGTGGAGCACCCACTGTGCCGTGCTTCTGCAACGCTGCAAACGCTATTTCAATTCACAGACTGGGACATGAATATACGCCGTTGCAGAATCAATTTAAATGTTCAAAGACGTGATGACGACTGAGCTTACTTACGGTACTTTTGCAACAGAAATCAGTCTGAAAGGGTCGATTGTTTCGAGATCACATCACTCTTAGTGAGGATGTAGCTGGTTCAGTGCTGAACTCAGAGGAGCTTCGTTCTTCTCTTAAACATGACATATTTCTTCTTCAGTCTGCTTCAGTAACTGTCTGTAATCATGCCGTTGTTCAGTCAACTCTGCCTTCTTTGTTTGCAGCTGCACTTGGGGTTAAAGTCAGATCTCCTTCATGTCCGTCTCTTATCAGCAGCTGACGATCTCTTTGAGAAAAAGACGAGCCGTCTCTCTGCCGCTCCACCTGCTTATCTCAAACTGCAAGTTAGAACAAGCGACCTGGAGGGAATTTGTCCTGAACTCTCACACTAACTCAGATCATAACTCTGAAACATGTCGGAGATTTACAGACGAGTTACAGAAGAACGGCCCGAGGTCAGACGAGCTGGTTGGTTACTGTTTGAATCCAGGACAGACTGCGAGACCTGACATGTATTGTGACCTCTTTAGTTGAAATGGACTCAGAGTTGTCTCATTGTAATGTTGTTACAGCCTGTGTGTGTGTGTGTGTGTGTGTGTGTGTGTGTGTGTGTGTGTGTGTGTGTGTGTGTGTGTGTGTGTGTGTGTGTGTGTGTGTGTGTGTGTGTGTGTGTGTGTGTGTGTGTGTGTGTGTGTGTGTGTGTGTGTGTGTGTGTGTGTGTGTGTGTGTGTGTGTGTGTGTGTGTGTGTGTGTGTGTGTGTGTGTGTGTGTGTGTGTGTGTGTGTGTGTGTGTGTGTGTGTGTGTGTGTGTGTGTGTGTGTGTGTGTGTGTGTGTGTGTGTGTGTGTGTGTGTTAAATGACCTCAGGCCTGAATCATCACACGACATCACGTGTCGTAACGTTTAAATGTGAGCTGACAGAAGTGTGTCTGAGAGGACGACGTGCCCTGGAAACATCTCCTCTGCTGTCAGCGTACAGATATATAACATATATATTACATTTATTTCTCCTGCAGGTCACTGTGAGGTCATAAACTGTTTATGAAGTCTCCTGCATGGTAATGAAATGATGATACTGAACATGCGCTCTGTTACTAGCGTTGTCACACTACCAGATTTTTAAACTTTGACATGCTTCTTGTGAAAATCAAAATGTCATTGATACCTGCTTGTTACCACGGCAACAAAAATAAACATCCTAGCCACCTAATATCGGGTTATTTAAATGATTAGTGGACGGATTCAGAGGGTTTTGTGCATCCAAAAAGGAGGAATTCTTCTGACCATTGTTTAGGTCACATGGCAACTTGAGCTCATGATGTGTGTGTGTGTGTGTGTGTGTGTGCACGCTCCCCTTTTGCTCTGCAGTGTTGTTGTACTTGAAATCGGTCTTGTTCTCGGGACCGTACTCAAGATCACTTTTTCGAGGTCTCGGTGTCGTCTTGGAAGCGAAAGCAATTTTACTCGGTCTTGTCTCGGTCTCAGACTTGGCGGATTCCGGATTTTAAATCAAGACCGGTCGAGACCACCACTAAAAGTCATTACTGTGATAAGAGGAAAACGCCTCTTTCTAAAAGAACAAATAACTTCAATTCATTTGTAGTTTGACTTTTAGCCCCTGTTTACGGTCGCAGCCTTCCAGGTGTTACAGTGAGTGACGCGCCCCCTGCCCTGCACACATGATGATGATTCTCAGTGATATTTATGGTCTTGGTCTAGTCTCAGTCTCGTCCTACCTTGGTCTTTGTCTTGACTTAGTCTTGATACCTAAATGTCTTGGTCTTGAGCACTCTGGTCTCTGGTATGTCTGGTCTTTACTACTTCTAGTTTGGCACCCTACCACGGGGGGGGGGGGGGGGGGGGGGAACACAGCGCACACCTCATCCCGCTCTGAATGTCCCCTCTAACTTGCAGCTCCTCGTTAAAAATATGATTTAGTTTGTCATGTACATTTCTGTATTTTTATTTTGTTGTTGAAGTTTCAGTCCTTTTGGTTCTATTGATCATTCAAATAACAGAGAGTGTTCTAAAACATGTGGTGTCAAAGAGAAGTCTTCCTCTGAACCAGCGATGTGTTCATAGTCATGTGTTCGAGTCAGACAGTCTGAGGATGAAGCGGACTGACTCTTTGTGTCGATGATTAAACACTGTACTTGCTGTTACTCAGCGTCCCATGATGCAACGCTGCGTGTGCTGCTGATGCTCACAGGCAGCTGAGATTGAAAGTCTCTCTGTTTTGCTCACAGTTTGTGAAGTCGAAACTCTTTTTGGTGTTTGATGTAACGTTCAAGTGCTGGCAAACGGCTTCAGGAAAAAACGAACGCTCATCCTCATCTCTATAAGATCTTAACTGAATAATTCAAATTCCAAGTCAGTGTTGCAGAATGTGATGTTTAAGCATTTAAATCATAATCATTTGTGCAAAAGCAAGAAAGCAACAGTCACATTGCAGCATTTTTTAACTCATGAATTTCATGCAGCAGTTTCAGTCTTTGTGCTAAGCTAACCACAAACGTTCTCACCTAATGTTTCTGCACAAACAACACCTCTATACCACGCTTGTTCACCTCTTACTTAGACTCAAACTGTGAAAGATGTGAATCAGCGGTGTTTAAAAGCTGATGTTTGTCGTTACTCTGCAGTCCGCTCCGTGTCCTCATGAGGAAGGAAATCTCTTGAAACTGTTTTCGTCCGACAGATCTGCTCTGTAGATCTGCAGGATGTGACTCCAGAGTACAGCTGGTTAAAGGTGGACTCCTGACATATTCATTTATCACACTCTCTCTGATTTTAAAAAGTATTATGTCCAGAATTTAAAACACTGGGAAACAAAGGCACGTCAGGACGTTTTCACGCCTGCAGCGCTCAAAAGGAAATACGCCCTCGTCTGTTGACTGAAGTGTTTTTAAGAGTTGAGCCTCTCTGGAACAGTCGGCATTGTTCGGACTGTTTTCTGCCTGATTTGGCTGCTGATGCTGTTGTTCCTGAGTTGCAGCAGGAAGTGATGTCATTGACTTAAACCTTGAGTGGCTCACCTTTCCTCCAGTAAAAAAAAAGAATCTCCACAAGTCTCAGAATAAAAACTTCTGTTTGTGATTCACTAAAAAGTTTGATCTCAATAACAGTTTGAAAACACTTATTAAAGGTTTTTAAAATCCATGTGTTTTATTCTTTCTTCGTCTTTGTTTCTCTGCAGATTTATCAAAAAACAGACTGACGGACGTCCCCTCTGAGGTCACACACCTGGTTGCCTTGGAAACACTAAACCTGTATCACAACTGCATCAGGACCATCCCAGACAGCCTGATCGGCCTGCAGTCACTCACGTCGTTAAACCTCAGGTACACACACACACACACACACACTCCAAAGCAATCAATAAGTATGAATCCAGTTTGGTGGATTTTTGGCGCCCATGATCAAACCTGAGACACGACTCGGGTTAGACGACTTTCTGCACGCTCTAAAACCTCTGAACTTGAGACAACGATGACACGGATAAAGATACAGCCTAACCTTATGTCACAATCTGAACTGAATAATCTTCAGTTTAAGGAGCATGTTCATGAAACATGTCGCCTGTTTTATCCCAAATGTAAAAAAGAGTCAGAGATGATATCAAAGTCGATCTCAGATGTTTTTTAGAGTGTAGTTTGAACAGCTGTTTCATCAGATATCATCTGTCTCCTTTGTGTGTGAACAGCTGGAGAAACTCATCTTAAACACTTCCTGAAAGTTATTTTCAGAGCTGACTCAGACGGGAGTTTACACTCTGTGGTGAGAGACAGAGAGAGAGAGAACACTGTCTGAAATGTACAAATACGTTTGAAATTGAAATGTTTCAGTGCCTAAACGTTGCCAGCGTACTTAATACTTAGTTCAATGCTACGATGTCAGTTTATTTGCCTTCTTATCAACGCGATGTCTAATCTGACGTCTTCACAGAATCAACAAATGAGTAAAAAAACACCAGAAGAGAGAATGAAGCGTCTTTGTCACATGCACAAGGAGCGCACCCACTGCAGGATATAATCTTCATCACCCCGCCTGTTTGCTTGGCGGTGAATTTTCCTGAATATTTCCTGCTTTAAAACGGAAAACTGTACTAGGGGGGCGGGGTGAAAAATATCGTCTGTTTGTGTTCACACATCGACCAGACTCCTGAAAGTTTCAGGATGTTTTTAGGAGTGTTGTGACTGTGCGGTAAGAGGGTAGAGACTCATTGTTGTGTTAATGCATAACACAAGTTGTGAAAGAATACAGTCAGGAGCTTTTTTCCTACAAGATAAAATACAGACTTATGCTAAAGTTAAGCTGCTCAATCATCCCTTCTGGGCCTCCATACATGTGTGGTGGTGACTGCGTCTGCAGAGAGCCTGTTGTCCTCTGACTGGATTTTACTGTTTTAGTTTTGTTTTGGTTGACTCGGGACGTTTCTGGGCGGGGGAGCTGGTGTGTTTCCTCCAGTTAATGACAGCTAACTCCGAACACAGGTGATGTTCAAAGTAGATACAATTCAGCTATTGGACCCGATTCAAACCAGCGAATGATGCACGCAGACATAGCGGCAAAGAAGTGAAAATAAAGGCAGATGGAGACTTGGCAGACTTATATTGCTCGACAAAGAGAAAAAGTCACTTTACACAGACATGGGCATGAGGATACATCTTGTTAAACTAAACAAAAAATATAAGAGTGTGTGTCATGTGAACTTTATTTTTAAAGCGTCAAACGATAAGAAAACGTGATCTCCAGGCTGTGTGTGTGTGTGTGTGTTTGCATGTCCACACTTTATTCTAGTTTGTGGTGAATTTATTGTGTATCGCAGCATGTAACACACACACACACACACACACACACACACACACACACACACACACACACACACACACACACACACACACACACACACACACACACACACACACACACACACACACACACACACACACACACACACACACACAGAAAAAGGGGAATTGTTTATGAGGTTTATTTTATCCCGTGTGTGTTTGTGTTGTGGTAAAAATCAGGAAACACTGAAATCATGTCAGAGAACACTCATGTCGTGTTCACTGTCCACGTCTCATCATTTAATTTTAATGTTGGAGGAAGACTAAATGATTTATTTCCTCTGTAGAATCTCTCGTCTCTGACACTGACTCTGAAACTGTCAATAAGAATTATTCTTCATAGTCAAAGTTTGTTCTGTGGGTCAAATGTTTATTTAAAAGTAAGATAGGGTTCATGGTTAGAGCTGTTGCCTCACAGCGAGGAGGTTCCTGGTTTGAATCCCTGTCTGCCAGGAGCCTCTCTGTGTGGACTTAGCATGTTCTCCCTGTACATGTGTGGGTTCTCTCCGGGTACTCCGGCTTCCTCCCACAGTCCAAAGACATGCTCGTTAGGTTAACTGCTGACTCTAAATAGTCCATAGGTGTGAATGTGAGTGTGGCTGGTTGTCTGTCTCTTTAAGTCAGCCCTGTGATTGGCTGGTGAACAGTCCAGGGTGTAACCCCGCCTCTCCCCCAATGACTGCTGGGATTGGCTCCAGCCCCCGTGACAGGTAAAGCAGTAAAGATAATGCATGGGTGGATGGATGGATGTTTCTGCAGCAGTTGTCGCCTAATGTCTGACTTCTACATGTTCTGTTGTGTGTATAAATAAAGTAACATGATAATAATGACCTCCCTGTTTTCTGTTCTCCTCGTGGTTACGTGTTTCAGTCGTAACCAGCTCTGCGCTCTGCCCGCCTGTCTGTGCGGTTTACCTCTGCGAGTCCTCAACGCCTCCAACAACAAGCTGGTGAGTCTGCCGGAGAGCATCGGACAGCTGCACAGACTCATGGAGCTGGTAAGTCTAAAGTCACTGCGTTACGACCACCAGAGAGGCATTTGTTCTTTTTGTCTCTACATTTATATACTAGTGTCTAAAATGAGTTTTGGGGTAAATCATTTAACAAGCCGGGTGTTTACATGAGGGTCCGACCGATTTTGAATTTTGTGGCCGTTACTGATATTAGAGAGGGACAAAAATCTGATACCGATATATCGGCCGATATATTTCTTAGATCTATCCTCCATATGTAGAGACAGATAGATATAGATAAACACATTTATTTCCTTGATCTCTCAAATGCAGTTATGAAACACTTGTGGAAAAGATTTATAATAAAGACAAGATGGTCCCTCAACTGGAAAGGAAATCAGCATGTACGTGAATCAATGCTTTAAACTCTGGAGGGTACTAATGCTTGTTGTAATCCATATAGCGCCCTCTGCTGGCGACGGCCAGAAAGAGAACTGCTAGTTTAATACAGTGAAACTATTTGACTGGTGAATAACTCTCGTAATATCGGCGCATATCAGAGTTAAGATTAGCCGATGTCGATGATCACTTGAAATACAAATATCGGCCGATATTATCGGCTGGTTGAATAATCGGTAGAGCTCAGGTTCACATCATAAACATTTCTGTGAACTATGATTCATGTGTAATGTAATGCTTTTACAAGTGTTTGCATGACAAACGTTTTGTTACAAACTTCACAGAAACATTCAGATTTTTAAAAAGAGACGAGAAGTATTGAAATCATGTTCTTACCTGCAGCGTTTGAAGAATTATTCAGATCTTTTACTGCAGTTAAAGTCACATTATTCCACTTTAAATACTGTTTAAAGGAAAGGTCTTTGTCTATAAAGTAAAAAATGAATGCTGAATATATATGAATAATCTGGAGCCCAAACTGTCTCGTGTACATTCATTCCTGATACTGTACACCTTAAAGAGCATTATTCCACCTGTGTGTGTTATAGATCATTAATGTAAGATTTTCTGATTTTTTTGTGATCAAAACCTGATATTTTCTACAAGCCTTTTCCCTAAAAAGCCTTAAAGCAAATAAACGGAAACCAGTCGATCAGACTCACAAGACAACTTCAGGTTTTTTATTTCAGGCCGTCAGACTTCTTATCGCTCACCATCAGCAGCAGATCAGATTCATGAAATCAGCAAAAAAAAAGCTGCAAATAATTCAGTAATCCAACACTCTGTGTGGGCGCTGACAGTGCAGCTCTCTGGGAGGCCAGGGACATTAAAGGAGAACAAATAAATATTTGTTTTTGAATCTCCAAACTCACATTTTATCATCATTAGAATCATATTTAATATGAATGTTGTTGTTTCATTCGTCTGCAGGACATCAGCTGTAACGAGATCACGGCTCTTCCTCGTCACATCGGCCGCCTGAAAGCTCTGAGAGAGCTGAACGTCCGCAGGAACCTCCTCTGTGTCCTGCCAGAAGGTCAGTTTGAGACAAAGTCTGTCTTCACATGAAGGTGGAATCAAGCCCGAATGACTCTTTTTTTATCTCTTTTGATTTCCTGAAACTACCTGCAGAGTCCTGCTCCTCAGTTTGATTTTTAACAACACTGACTGATCTTGATTTGCTCTGAAGCTGGCTGAGGTTTGGTTGAAAACGTTCAGTGTGTTTGTCTATGTTCTCTTTAGGGTTCAGATCAAACAGATGATCTGTGTCCTACAGAGGAAGTTTTTCCCTCCATGAAGCCAATAATGGAAACTTTTAATGCTTGTTATTATAGTGTGGTAAGCATCTGATTTACAATTCAACACAGGCATTAGACCATGCCTTCCAGAAACCAGATCAGAGTGTGTGTGTGTGTGTGTGTGTGTGTGTGTGTGTGTGTGTGTGTGTGAGACCACAGAGTCCTCTGCATGAACTGTCACACCCGTCTCCGTCATCAAAAATAAACTCAATCCTCTGTTTGACCGGAGATCGACCTCCAATCTCCAAAATAAGTCTCTCTGCGACACAGAGCAGTGACGGCCACAACGCTCTGCAGAGACTCTCCGTTATTATCTTCATTCACACAACTATACATCTCCCCGTCTGTCTGTCTGTGATACTGTAAAGCGGCAGACTTGCATTAGTGACTCAGTGCAATGAAAGCTTATCAGCGTCTCCTGAAAGTCTCGATGAGAAACGGTCAAACCAAACCTCATTGAAAAAAATGACCGTTTTGAGATATGTGCTTCTCCTCTTGCAGACAGCTGATAAATCCTGAATTCAGACATTTTACTAATCAGCATCATGATGCAGTTATCCAGCATTCTGTCAACCTGTTTATGCTAACTAAATCAAAGTAAAATCTGTTTGGTTTGGGTTTATAGCGCTGTAGTAAGACGGTTTCCTGCTGACTTTAGTGCGACTTGTTAGATACAGTTGGAGGTGGTGTCCATCAGAGAAATCCTGCTACTGCCTAGCATCCATTATGAGTGACGCTAAACACAAAGGATCTGTGATTCTGTTCTTAACACACCTGAAGAAGAACGACGGGGAGCAGAAAAAACTGATGAATATTCTTTTCGGTCATTTGGTCATTTTTTAGAAAACTAGCATGATTTTGAAAGTAGCATTCCCTCAGTGCACCGTCTTAAAAAGTGGATCTGGAGGAAATTACCAACCCTGCCTTTAAGTAGAGTCTCTCTGTTAGTGATCCGACAATAAAGACATAAACACAAACAGACAGAACTTATCTGCTGCATGTTTATCACTTTTCATGGTATGTGTAGTTCATGTGGTCGTAGTGTGTAACTTGTTTTTCCATCTTTGTTCACACATCAAGGTGTTATCGAGGTTTTGACATGATCAAAGTCATCAAAGATGTCCGACCATCCTCACAGTCAGAGGGGCATAACTGTTTCTTCCTGTTTATAAGAGGAGAGATGAATCGTGCTCATGTGCTGCTCTCAAGTGAACCAAGTTGACCTGTTTTTAACCGTCAGTCAACAAAGCAGATCTGTGACAGCGTTCTTCTTTTACTCTTTTTTTAAATAAGGTTTAAAACCTGAACGCAGCGCACATATGAAGGTATTTTCTTTGCAGATGTTCCATGCAGCAGATCCGTTCTGTCTGTTTGTGTTTATGTCTTTTATTATCTGAACCTGACACACTCCTGTCCCTCACATCATCACCGTGCCCTGGATTGATTGATCAGGTCTGATCGGTCTCAGCGGCTCGATGTCACAGTCACAGACATGTGGAGGCTCGTCTGCAGACTGGACGGCGGCCTGACGGCGTCATTTCCCCTCTCTGACAGAGACCACCACCACCGTTTACGAGTGTTTAAAGGTCACACGGCTCAGGGTGGCAGGACGAGAGTCTCTCTGACGCAGAAACAGAAGCACTAACAATACAAGAACAAACAACAGGAGGCTGGTTACTGTCTTCTCGTCTACATGTGGTTTATTTATGGATTCACACACCACTTCGTCTCCTTCAGGGAGGCTGCAAAAATGTAACTTTATTCCTCAATAATTTTCTGTCAACAAAACTTAAGAAGCAGCTCATTACCCGGCCTATCAGTAAATCAAATAATCCTGATATTACTATTTTTGTATCGTTCTCTCTCCTCCTGTAGGACTGACAGGGAGCGGCGAAACGTTTCAAAGAGTGCTGTTTGTCAAAGACCCGGGTTTCAGTCAAATGTCAAACACCATTTTTGAAGGTTCACTACGTCTCTCTTCTGGACTGTGTTCTAGTTCAGCTCAGTGTTCAGCGTTTCTTTTCACATCTTTTTTCATTCGTAATGAAAGTTCACATGTAGAGAAGGAGTGAGTCTGTGAACAATTACAAACCTCTTCTTGAAATAATCACAGTCACTGTATTGTTCTGAGTGCTGGGAAACATGTTGGCGGGTCCAACTATGTGAGCGTGTGCGCATTTGTGTGTGTGTGGTATGTGTTCACTATACAACGCTATAATGAGAATAATTTGCCTTTATATCAATTCCATCTGTAGATTAACATTATGAAATAAAGAGCGGAGAACAACTACTGGAGAACAGAAAACGTAATGCAGCCGTTTGATTAGTTGCTCAGAGATGCAAGGGTCGTGTGCAGACAGTCTGTGGTCGTGCACCGATCACAGAGAATAAAAGTCACCATCCTGTCCCTCCCGCTCGTGGTGAATTCTCGTCAATATTTCCTGCTGCGTTCTCACATCAGCTCTCGTGACTTTTATAGAGATTCTACTAAGGGGGGTGTCGGTTGAAAACTGTGGATAAAGTCAGAGTGAAAGATTCAGCTGTTTGTGTTCACACCTGCAGCTCACACTTGAGTTTTTTGCAAGTGTGAACAAGGCTTAACATGTCAACAAAAAGGCTCGAACAGCCTTTTCTTTCATGTGTCTTCTTTCATTTCATTTACACGTCTGCTGACTCTGTAAATGAGCTTCTCCACTGTGTGTCAAAGGGCTGAGTATATCTGACCTGAAGATGTTGAAGTCACTGACTGAAATGTTTCATATTTAACGTTTGTGTTTCAGACCTGGCAGATCTTCCTCTGGTGAAGTTTGACTTCTCCTGCAACAAGGTGTCCACCATCCCCGTGTGTTACAGGAAGATGAGACAGCTGCAGTGTCTGCAGTTAGAGAACAACCCTCTGCAGAGCCCACCTGCACAGGTACATACACACACACACACACACACACACACACACACACACACACACACCATGTTCACCTCACACAGCGCCGCACGTTTCTTTGACTTATTTCACATCCTGTTAAGACTCCTCTGGTTACTTTCTCTGCATAAAATATACAAATAACAATGTGTTGTGTTTACATTTCTGGAAGATGAAAATATACATCCACAATTACAAGGTCAACATGTTATCCATTCAAATCAGTTGTATCCAGGGGCTTGTCCAGAGGGGGGGGGGGGGGGATTGGCTTTTTGCTTTTAAATTAAAGGAATACTTCACCCATTTGCATTATGCTTTGTGTCATTAGGAACCAGGTAGTATTTTTGAATGGTCGTGTATCCCGCCCTCATTTTCCCCTGAGACGAGAAAGTTAAGATAAACCATGAACTTCTTCTAAACCTTCACGTGAGGTTTTTAAAGTCTAGGCTGAAGCTGCAGAGACAAACTGAGCATGCGCAAGAAATCATGTGCAGATCTGAGGTCGCCATCCAGACACGACCACAGATACCAGATCAAAAAGACTAAACGAGAACATGAGCAGAATAACACACCGCTGTGTGTGACGCTGCTAAATGTGACTGTGCCCTTCAGACAACTCAATGTACCAAACTTTATGTTTTGTCTTCTAGATCTGCATAAAGGGAAAAGTTCACATCTTCAAGTATCTGAGCATCGAGGCGTGCCGCAGCGAGAAGATGCCCGACTCGCTCTACCTGCCCGTCATCGAGCGACTCAGCCTCCACAGACCCACCGCCGGCAGGTCGGTGTTTTTAACACACTTTAAGAAATGTACAGAATACATGCTGGAAGCTTGGGTTGTCACGTTTGTAGAGTTTTCAACTCTGATATGATTCAATATTGACACATTTTTCTGGCAGAGGACAGAGTCTCTGCAGACGCCATCACCTCCACTCATGTATGGAGGCTGATATGTGATGGCTGAGCGGCATTTCTTTTGTATAAGTCTGTATTTTGATGTTTTAGAAAGAAGCTACTGACTCCACCTTAAAGTCCAAGAAACGACCTCAGAAACTGAGACGTTGTTTTGACTCCTTGTTGTCCTGTTTCCCTTTTAGACTAAAGTTTCTGAAAATCTGTCCTAAGAAAGGCCAGGCAACAAAATGAGAGAATACAAGGACATACACATTTTGATTTTAAATTCATACTTTATTAATTGTAAGAGTAAATGAAACGTTTAGAGCATGGACGGAGAAGAATAAAGAAAAAAGAGAATCCTTCGCTCAGCTCAGACAGATCTCTCAGAGGATAAAGGTCTGAAATGTCCGCCCACATGAAACACTCCCTAACACATGGGCAGGAAGAATAGTTCCTGGAGCACAAACACATCCTTTATCTTTTTCTGTCTGTTGTTTTACTCCAGTTTCCCGTCTCTTTGTCTCCACATTAGACTCTCTGCTTTGATGCTTTTACTCTTTTTTTCTTTCCCCTCCATCCTCCTGTTTTCTCTCATTTCTGTTATTTTTCTTTATTTGCCCTTTTTTTTTTTAGATCTCGTTTGACCCTTTACCGTCCTTTGCTTTGTCCTCCTTTCTTTTCCTCTCTGTCTGTTCTTCCTCTGTTAGTGTTCTCAGGATTCTCTAAACGTTCTCATATCTGCTCATTTGTCTCCCTCTTTTCTTTCTCCGTTTACGTTGAAAATGTCGCCGTGTGAGGAAGTAGTCGCCTCTCTCTCTCTCTCTCCTTCTCTCTCTCTCTCTCCCTCCCTCTCTTTCCCTCTCCCTCTCTCTCTCTCTCCTTCTCTCTCTCTCTCCTTCTCTCTCTCTCTCCCTCTCTCTCCTTCTCTCTCTCTCTCCTTCTCTCTCTCTCTCTCCCTCTCTCTCTCTCTCTCTCTCTCTCTCTCTCTCTCTCCCTCCTTGTGTTGCCCCGGAGGAAGCTGAGAACAGATTGAAGCTATTTTTAATCGGTATTAAAACAAAGACCTTCAAAGAGAAACGAGTAAAGAGTGAAACACAGACAGGACACTTTAACTTTAAACATGATGAAGGGAGAGTTTCTCTGCAGACAAAAAATGTCCCAAATTCTATTAATATTTCTGCACATATGTGTCCCCTTTTTATTTAATCTTTGTACTGCAGTGTAAAGAGCAAAACTCACTTATAATGTGACCTCTTATTATCCTGTTTTGACCCCTCCAACCAGCTTGCTTCACCGTCATGTTATAAATAATCTGACACCAACAACAAAATGTGAAATGTAAACATTAGTTTCACTTTCAAAGTTTACATCAGTATCACTTTCAAAATTTAAAGAACAATAAAAACCTCTTAATCTTAAAATGTGATGTTAGGAACAATAAAAACGTAGAAAATTAAATAAATTAAGTCATACATTGGCTTAAGAAAATTGTGCTTTACTGATATGATGTTCACATTAGATGAAGCAGTAACACTTTAAACTAAATTATTAGCATACTTCTTAGTCATTGTTGTACACTTATTAGCACCTTATTCAGACCATAGTCTGTAGCTAACAGGTCATTAACTAAGAGTTTACCCTCCTCATTTCTGCTCATTGATAGTAAGTTACAAAGTTGCTGAAAATGTCTTGCTTAATAATGAAGAATAATAAGCCAATGTGCTCATAGTTAGCATGCTAATAAGCAGTCCTCAATTTCACAGGGTGAACACAGACTGACAGAGAGGGAGGAGGAGTCTCTCTCTCTCTCTTTCTCTCTCTCTCTCTCTCTCTCTGGTTCACTTTCTCTGTAGCTCGCCCGCACACACACAAACTCCTCCTGTGTGTGTGTCAGGTGTGTAACCTGTGTGTGTGTGTGCAGTGTGGAGGACATGGAGCTGCAGAAGAAGCAGGACAGCGACTCAGGAGTCGGCAGCGACAACGGAGACAAGAGACTGTCTGCTACTGAGGTACAGAGAGGCTGGGTGTGTGTGTGGGTGTGTGTGTGTGTGTGCAGGGGGTAGGGGGGGGGGTTATCATTTTCTTGTAACTATAACCTTTGTGTTCATGTGCGGTACTTTAGATCTGAGTACACTTTAATGTTTTACTGATAGTATTAAGTTAAAGGTCTGCAGAAAAGGTGTTTGTTTTTTTTGGCCTTTTTACGTTTTTGTTTAGAGACAGGACGGTGGATAGAGTCATAATCGGGGAGAGAGAGAGAGAGAGAATGACATGCAGGACAGGAGTCACAGGTCGGATTCGAACCTGGGCTGCCCGCTTGGTGGACTTCAGCCTCGCTACATGGGGCGTGCGCATTAACCACTAGGCTACCAGCACCCCCAGAGCTAGATTATTAGACGTTACTCTGTAGTGGTATTGTTTATTTGTAAATAATACTCAAATCTCTTTCAGATAATTGATGAATTATCGTTTATTGTCGTGTGAATAAATCTGCAGCAACTCCATAAAGCAACCAGTTAAGCATCATAAAACATTTCTTAATTATTACATATTTTCAAGTTGCACAGCTGTGAAGATTTGATGATTTCTTTCTTTATCATATTTAACTCAAGCTAAATATATTTTATTAAACACATTACGAATAAAACAAGCTGCAGAATATTTGATGATCTGCTTGCAGCCCTGCATTTTACCAATGATATTTGTATAACAATAATATACAGCTGAATAACTGACTTTACTGACAGCAAAGACAGAAGCTGACGTAGAGGATTATAGATTTAAAAGAAAAAGGACAGAAATGTAAATTATTTTAACTTATAACTGTATATTAGGACAGAAAGAAAAGCTTTATCTTTGTTCTGGAATATGTGTCAGGGTGCCTCCCTCCTCCTGTGACCCAGAATCAGAATCATTCCCTCTTTTCCATCGTGAGGTCGTCTGACAAAACCACCCGCTCTCTCTCTCTCTCTTCTCTGAATGTCGTTTAGTGCCGCGTACATCAGTCAGTGTTCTTCATGAACATGTTTCAAACTGCAGCTCACAGTTTACTGTTGGTACTGATGATGCATGTAAGAAAATATTGAAAAGAGCACATGGCGATGCTTTTAACCAACAGAGAAAAACAAAGTGATTTTTACTTTATATTTAATTTAACATCAACAAAGCAGCAAACCCGGCGAGTACCGACAGCCTAGCGGTAATGTCCAACGCCCCAATGTACAGAGGCTATAGTCCTCGTCGCAGCAGCTGTGGGTTCGATCCAGACCTCGGCCCTTTGCTGCGTGTCATCCCCCTCTCTCTCCTCCAAACATTTCCTGTCTCTCTTCAGCCGTCCTCTCCAGTGAAGGCAAAAAGGCCCAAAAAGAACTTAAAAATTCTCACATTAGAGCGGCTAGAATCACAGACGTTTAGTGTTGGTGTTGCCTTCATGAATGACTCAAAAACCTTTATTGATTATATTTGTTGTGTATTTGTTGTGTGTCTGTTGTGTATTTGTAGCCGTCAGATGAGGACAGTCTGAGTCTGAATGTGCCGATGAGCCACATCACAGAGGAGGAGGGGATCAGTAAAGACGACTCCAGTGAACACATCAGCTCGCTCACAGGTACACACACACACACACACACACACACACACACACACACACAAACACACATTAAAGGGGTAGTTCTGTACTTTTGAAGGGGCGTTGTATGAGGTTCTTGTCAATAGTAAGCACCTTAGCCACAGAAGATATCAGCCAATGTGGCCCCCTTTAAGGAGACCGCCTGAGTGCAGGTACAGAATGAATGCTATACAGCTGTGCAGTCTGGGACGTACGCTCCATGTAATTTATCTAATTTTAAGAAACAGAATTGCTTCCTTTCGGTCAGCTAGCCTTTGGTTTACCACCTCTTTGTGAGAACTTCCGCAGATGGAGACTAAACAGGTCTTAAAAGAGAGAGGTGGGAAAGTTATATGCAAACTTGAGAACAGGAGAGATAAAAGGTTACCTGGTGGTGCAGGTGTGTAAACTGTGAGCTCCTGTCTGCATGAAATCAAAGAGCTGCCAGTGGGACTTTGTTTCTCAATGAGCTGACCGACATCTCATGTGGCTCATGTCCTAACTACTGACAAGAACCTCATGCAACCCTGCTTACAAAATACCAAACTATCCCTTAAAGAAAGGTTTGAGCAGTGGTTGGTTTGCACGCCCATGTGCAGAGCATGTAGTCCTCAAAGCCGGCAGACAGGGTTTGAATCCGACCTGTGGCTCCTTATATTATATTATATTATATTATATTTGTTGCCGTGGGATCAAATGGTATCGATACCGCATCACTTTATTTAAACTGGTATTCCATTAAACTTAAAAAGTCTGGTATGATGACAGCCTGTCTGTGTGTCTCGACTCGATTAGAGCAGAGCAGTGAGCTCCCCAGACTCTCCGTTTAAATAGACTTCAATCAGTGTGAATCAGGTCACAGCTGATGGAGGGACGCACTGAGCTCAGGATAAAGAGGCCGCCTGGTTATTTATTCTCATTATCCCTTAACAATGTAAAGTAAGAAGGGCGTGCTAACCTTTCTTTATCCAAAAGAAATGCATAAATATCCAAGAGTTTTTAACGTTCTCATCATCCTGGAGTGAGTTTAGAGAAGTTCCCATCCTTCATTTGTTGGAGCCCCCGCCTAATTGTTGAGGATTTGAAACTCTTGTGAATGTTCACCGCTGTATTGTGATTGGTCCTAAACTTTTTGTGGTGTCATAAATCCTGCAGGTAAATATTCATCTGCAGGTTTGTACAAAGAGGAAGTGATGTCAGATGTTTACTTTGTCATCATTACAGCCGACACAAACTCTGACTCTGTGCGTCTGATTGAGGAGAGTCCTACGGAGGCCCTGAGGGACCAATTCAGCTACAGAGAATCTTCTCTCAGCACGCGATTCGTCAACTACATCAAGGT